>NW_028244288.1:0-225947 GCF_964263255.1 Lissotriton vulgaris | reverse complement strand
GGAAGTTAATTAAATACCATTTGGAGGCATTTAATGTTCGAGCAAAAACGGCTTATTTTCGACAAAAGAGATAACACCCCCCCATTACGTCATGCTTCAGAAATGTGAAAAATGGTCAGTTTTCAAATGTTTTATTTTGAACGTCAGTTCACATTTGTAGGTGGATCATCAGTGTTAGAGCTAAAATTTAGCATGTTTAAAGTGATTTTCATGCTTCCAGGGGCCCCTAACACAAGATTTATGGAATGGTGAAAAGTGCATGAAAATGGCCAATTTACTCACTCTGAGTTCTCAAAAAGGGTTTCTTCACCCCGGGAAGTTAATTAAATACCATTTGGAGGCATTTAATGTTCGAGCAAAACGGCTTATTTTCGACAAAAGAGATAACACCCGCCCATTACGTCATGCTTCAGAAATGTGGAAAATGGTCAGTTTTCAAATGTTTTATTTTTGAACGTCAGTTCACATTTGTAGGTGGATCATAAGTGTTAGAGCTAAAATTAGCATGTTTAAAGTGATTTTCATGCTTCCAGGGCTCGGGAAGTGAATTAAAATACTATTTTGAAGCATTTAATGTTCAATCAAAACGGCTGATTTTCGACAAAAGAGATAACACCCCCCCATTACGTCATGCTTCAGATATGTGGAAAATGGTTCGTTTTCAAATGTTTTATTTTTGAATGTCAGTTCACATTTGTAGGTGGATCATCAGTGTTAGAGCTAAAATTAGCATGTTTAAAGTGATTTTCATGCTTCCAGGGGCTCGGGAGTGAATTAAATACTATTTGGAGGCATTTAATGTTCGAGCAAAAATGGCTGATTTTCGACAAAAGAGATAACACCCCCCATTACGTCATGCTTCAGAAATGTGGAAAATGGTCCGTTTTCAAATGTTTTATTTTGAACGTCAGTTCACATTTGTAGGTGGATCATCAGTGTTAGAGCTAAAATTAGCATGTTTTAAAGTGATTTTCATGCTTCCAGGGGCTCGAGAAGTGAATTAAATACTATTTGGAGGCATTTAATGTTCGAGCAAAAATGGCTGATTTTCGACAAAAGAGATAACACCCCCCCATTACCGCATGCTTCAGAAATGTGTAAAATGGTCCGTTTTCAAATGTTTTATTTTTGAACGTCAGTTCACATTTGTAGGTGGATCATCAGTGTTAGAGCTAAAATTAGCATGTTAAAGTGATTTTCATGCTTTCAGGGGCCCTAAACACAAGATTTATGGAATGGTTAAAAGTGCATGAAAATGGCCAATTTACTCACTCTGAGTTCTCAAAAAGGGTTTTCTTCACCCCGGGAAGTTAATTAAATACCATTAGGAGGCATTTAATGTACGAGCAAAAACGGCTGATTTTCGACAAAAGAGATAACACCCCACCATTACGTCATGCTTCAGAGATGTGGAAAATGGTCCGTTTTC
Organism: Lissotriton vulgaris; assembly: GCF_964263255.1. NCBI lineage: Eukaryota > Metazoa > Chordata > Amphibia > Caudata > Salamandridae > Lissotriton > Lissotriton vulgaris. The sequence goes on along the minus strand of NW_028244288.1, from coordinate 224,518 downwards.
AAATGTTTTATTTTTGAACGTCAGTTCACATTTGTAGGTGGATCATCAGTGTTAGAGCTAAAATTAGCATGTTTAAAGTGATTTTCATGCTTCCAGGGGCCCTAAACACAAGATTTATGGAATGGTTAAAAGTGCATGAAAATGGCCAATTTACTCACTCTGAGTTCTCAAAAAGGGTTTCTTCACCCCGGGAAGTTAATAATATACCATTTGGAGGCATTTAATGTTCGAGCAAAAACGGCTGATTTTCGGACAAAAGAGATAACACCCCCCATTACGTCATGCTTCAGAATGTGGGAAATTGTCCGTTTTCAAATGTTTTATTTTTGAACGTCAGTTCACATTTGTAGGTGGATCATCAGTGTTAGAGCTAAAATTAGCATGTTTAAAGTGATTTTCATGCTTCCAGGGGCTCGGGAAGTGAATTTAATACTATTTGGAGGCATTTATTGTTCGAGCAAAAACGGCTGATTTTCGACAAAAGAGATAACACCCCCCATTACGTCATGCTTCAGAAATGTGGAAAATGGTCCGTTTTCAAATGTTTTATTTTTGAACGTCAGTTCACATTTGTAGGTGGATCATCAGTGTTAGAGCTAAATTAGCATGTTTAAAGTGATTTTCATGCTTCCAGGGGCCCTAAACACAAGATTTATGGAATGGTTAAAAGTGCATGAAAATGGCCAATTTACTCACTCTGAGTTCTCAAAAAGGGTTTCTTCACCCCTGGAAGTTAATTAAATACCATTTGGAGGCATTTAATGTTTGAGCAAAAACGGCTGATTTTCGACAAAAGAGATAACACCCCCCCCCCCATTACGTCATGCTTCAGAAATGTGGAAAATGGTCCGTTTTCAAATGTTTTATTTTTGAACGTCAGTTCATATTTGTAGGTGGATCATCAGTGTTAGAGCTAAAATTAGCATGTTAAAGTGATTTTCATGCTTCCAGGGGCCCTAAACACAAGATTTATGGAATGGTTAAAAGTGCATGAAAATGGCCAATTTACTCACTCTGAGTTCCCAAAAAGGGTTTCTTCACCCCAGGAATTTAATTATATACCATTTGGAGGCATTTAATGTTCGAGCAAAAACGGCTGATTTTCGACAAAAGAGATAACACCCCCCCATTACGTCATGCTTCAGAAATGTGGGAAATGGTCCGTTTTCAAATGTTTTATTTTTGAACGTCAGTTCACATTTGTAGGTGGATCATCAGTGTTAGAGCTAAAATTAGCATGTTTAAAGTGATTTTCATGCTTCCAGGGGCCCTAAACACAAGATTTATTGAATGGTTAAAAGTGCATGAAAATGGCCAATTTACTCACTCTGAGTTCTCAAAAAGGGTTTCTTCACACCGGGAAGTTAATTAAATACCATTTGGAGGCATTTAATGTTCAAGCAAAAACGGCTCATTTTCGACAAAAGAGATAACACCCCCCATTACGTCATGCTTCAGAAATGTGGAAAATGGTCCGTTTTCAAATGTTTTATTTTTGAACGTCAGTTCACATTTGTAGGTGGATCATCAGTGTTAGAGCTAAAATTAGCATGTTTAAAGTGATTTTCATGCTTCCAGGGGCTCGGAAAGTGAATTAAATACTATTTGGAGGCATTTATTGTTCGAGCAAAAACGGCTGATTTTCGACAAAAGAGATAACACCCCCCATAACGTCATGCTTCAGAAATGTGCAAAATGGTCCGTTTTCAAATGTTTTATTTTTGAACGTTAGTTCACATTTGTAGGTGGATCATCAGTGTTAGAGCTAAAATTAGCATGTTTAAAGTGATTTTCATGCTTCCAGGGGCCCTAAACACAAGATTTATGGAATGGTTAAAAGTGCATGAAAATGGCCAATTTACTCACTCTGAGTTCTCAAAAAGGGTTTCTTCACCCCGGGAAGTTAATTAAATACCATTTGGAGGCATTTAATGTTCGAGCAAAAACGGCTGATTTTCGACAAAAGAGATAACACCCCACCATTACGTCATGCTTCAAAAATGTGGAAAATGGTCCGTTTTCAAATGTTTTATTTTTGAACGTCAGTTCACATTTGTAGGTGGATCATCAGTGTTAGAGCTAAAATTAGCATGTTTAAAGTGATTTTCATGCTTCCAGGGGCTCGGGAAGTGAATTAAATACTATTTGGAGGCATTTAATGTTCATTCAAAAACGGCTGATTTTCGACAAAAGAGATAACACCCCCCCATTACGTCATGCTTCAGAAATGTGGAAAATGGTCCGTTTTCAAATGTTTTATTTTTGAATGTCAGTTCACATTTGTAGGTGGATCATCAGTGTTAGAGCTAAAATTAGCATGTTTAAAGTGATTTTCATGCTTCCAGGGGCTCGGGAAGAGAATTAAATACTATTTGGAGGCATTTAATGTTCGAGCAAAAATGACTGATTTTCGACAAAAGAGATAACACCCCCCCATTACGTCATGCTTCAGAAATGTGCAAAATGGTCCGTTTTCAAATGTTTTATTTTTGAACGTCAGTTCACATTTGTAGGTGGATCATCAGTGTTAGAGCTAAAATTAGCATGTTTAAAGTGATTTTCATGCTTCCAGGGGCTCAGGAAGTGAATTAAATACTATTTGGAGGCATTTAATGTTCAATCAAAAACGGCTGATTTTCGACAAAAGAGATAACATCCCCCATTACGTCATGCTTCAGAAATGTGTAAAATGGTCCATTTTCAAATGTTTTATTTTTGAACGTCAGTTCACATTTGTAGGTGGATCATCAGTGTTAGAGCTAAAATTAGCATGTTAAAGTGATTTTCATGCTTCCAGAGGCCCTAAACACAAGATTTATGGACTGGTTAAAAGTGCATGAAAATGGCCAATTTACTCACTCTGAGTTCTCAAAAAGGGTTTCTTCACCCTGGGAAGTTAATTAAATACCATTTGGAGGCATTTAATGTTCGAGCAAAAACGGCTTATTTTCGACAAAAGAGATAACACCCCCCCATTACGTCATGCTTCAGAAATGTGGAAAATGGTCCGTTTTCAAATGTTTTATTTTTAAACGTCACTTCACATTTGTAGGTGGATCATCAGTGTTAGAGCTAAAATTAGCATGTTTAAAGTGATTTTCATGCTTCCAGGGGCCCTAAACACAAGATTTACGGAATGGTTAAAAGAGCATGAAAATGGCCAATTTACTCATTCTGAGTTCTCGAAAAGGGTTTCTTCACCCCGGGAAGTTAATTAAATACCATTTGGAGGCATTTAATGTTCGAGCAAAAACGGCTGATTTTCGACAAAAGAGATAACACCCGCCCATTACGTCATGCTTCAGAAATGTGGAAAATGGTCAGTTTTCAAATGTTTTATTTTTGAACGTCAGTTCACATTTGGAGGTGGATCATAAGTGTTAGAGCTAAAATTAGCATGTTTAAAGTGATTTTCATGCTTCCAGGGGCTCGGGAAGTGAATTAAATACTATTTTGAGGCATTTAATGTTCAATCAAAAACGGCTGATTTTCGACAAAAGAGATAACACCCCCCCATTACGTCATGCTTCAGAAATGTGGAAAATGGTCAGTTTTCAAATGTTTTATTTTTGAATGTCAGTTCACATTTGTAGGTGGATCATCAGTGTTAGAGCTAAAATTAGCATGTTTAAAGTGATTTTCATGCTTCCAGGGGCTCGGGAAGTGAATTAAATACTATTTGGAGGCATTTAATGTTCGAGCAAAAATGGCTGATTTTCGACAAAAGAGATAACACCCCCCCATTACGTCATGCTTCAGAAATGTGGAAAATGGTCCGTTTTCAAATGTTTTATTTTTGAACGTCAGTTCACATTTGTAGGTGGATCATCAGTGTTAGAGCTAAAATTAGCATGTTTAAAGTGATTTTCATGCTTCCAGGGGCTCGGGAAGTGAATTAAATACTATTTGGAGGCATTTAATGTTCAATCAAAAACGGCTGATTTTCGACAAAAGAGATAACATCCCCCATTACGTCATGCTTCAGAAATGTGTAAAATGGTCCGTTTTCAAATGTTTTATTTTTGAACGTCAGTTCACATTTGTAGGTGGATCATCAGTGTTAGAGCTAAAATTAGCATGTTAAAGTGATTTTCATGCTTCCAGAGGCCCTAAACACAAGATTTATGGACTGGTTAAAAGTGCATGAAAATGGCCAATTTACTCACTCTGAGTTCTCAAAAAGGGTTTCTTCACCCCGGGAAGTTAATTAAATACCATTTGGAGGCATTTAATGTTCGAGCAAAAACGGCTTATTTTCGACAAAAGAGATAACACCCCCCCATTACGTCATGCTTCAGAAATGTGAAAAATGGTCAGTTTTCAAATGTTTTATTTTTGAACGTCAGTTCACATTTGTAGGTGGATCATCAGTGTTAGAGCTAAAATTAGCATGTTTAAAGTGATTTTCATGCTTCCAGGGGCCCTAAACACAAGATTTATGGAATGGTGAAAAGTGCATGAAAATGGCCAATTTACTCACTCTGAGTTCTCAAAAAGGGTTTCTTCACCCCGGGAAGTTAATTAAATACCATTTGGAGGCATTTAATGTTCGAGCAAAAACGGCTTATTTTCGACAAAAGAGATAACACCCGCCCATTACGTCATGCTTCAGAAATGTGGAAAATGGTCAGTTTTCAAATGTTTTATTTTTGAACGTCAGTTCACATTTGTAGGTGGATCATAAGTGTTAGAGCTAAAATTAGCATGTTTAAAGTGATTTTCATGCTTCCAGGGGCTCGGGAAGTGAATTAAATACTATTTTGAAGCATTTAATGTTCAATCAAAAACGGCTGATTTTCGACAAAAGAGATAACACCCCCCCATTACGTCATGCTTCAGATATGTGGAAAATGGTTCGTTTTCAAAAGTTTTATTTTTGAATGTCAGTTCACATTTGTAGGTGGATCATCAGTGTTAGAGCTAAAATTAGCATGTTTAAAGTGATTTTCATGCTTCCAGGGGCTCGGGAAGTGAATTAAATACTATTTGGAGGCATTTAATGTTCGAGCAAAAATGGCTGATTTTCGACAAAAGAGATAACACCCCCCCATTACGTCATGCTTCAGAAATGTGGAAAATGGTCCGTTTTCAAATGTTTTATTTTTGAACGTCAGTTCACATTTGTAGGTGGATCATCAGTGTTAGAGCTAAAATTAGCATGTTTAAAGTGATTTTCATGCTTCCAGGGGCTCGAGAAGTGAATTAAATACTATTTGGAGGCATTTAATGTTCGAGCAAAAATGGCTGATTTTCGACAAAAGAGATAACACCCCCCCATTACCGCATGCTTCAGAAATGTGTAAAATGGTCCGTTTTCAAATGTTTTATTTTTGAACGTCAGTTCACATTTGTAGGTGGATCATCAGTGTTAGAGCTAAAATTAGCATGTTAAAGTGATTTTCATGCTTTCAGGGGCCCTAAACACAAGATTTATGGAATGGTTAAAAGTGCATGAAAATGGCCAATTTACTCACTCTGAGTTCTCAAAAAGGGTTTCTTCACCCCGGGAAGTTAATTAAATACCATTAGGAGGCATTTAATGTACGAGCAAAAACGGCTGATTTTCGACAAAAGAGATAACACCCCACCATTACGTCATGCTTCAGAGATGTGGAAAATGGTCCGTTTTCAAATGTTTTATTTTTGAACGTCAGTTCACATTTGTAGGTGGATCATCAGTGTTAGAGCTAAAATTAGCATGTTTAAAGTGATTTTCATGCTTCCAGGGGCCCTAAACACAAGATTTATGGAATGGTTAACAGTGCATGAAAATGGCCAATTTACTCACTCTGAGTTCTCAAAAAGGGTTTCTTCACCCCGGGAAGTTAATAATATACCATTTGGAGGCATTTAATGTTCGAGCAAAAACGGCTGATTTTCGACAAAAGAGATAACACCCCCCCATTACGTCATGCTTCAGAAATGTGGGAAATGGTCCGTTTTCAAATGTTTTATTTTTGAACGTCAGTTCACATTTGTAGGTGGATCATCAGTGTTAGAGCTAAAATTAGCATGTTTAAAGTGATTTTCATGCTTCCAGGGGCTCGGGAAGTGAATTTAATACTATTTGGAGGCATTTATTGTTCGAGCAAAAACGGCTGATTTTCGACAAAAGAGATAACACCCCCCCATTACGTCATGCTTCAGAAATGTGGAAAATGGTCCGTTTTCAAATGTTTTATTTTTGAACGTCAGTTCACATTTGTAGGTGGATCATCAGTGTTAGAGCTAAAATTAGCATGTTTAAAGTGATTTTCATGCTTCCAGGGGCCCTAAACACAAGATTTATGGAATGGTTAAAAGTGCATGAAAATGGCCAATTTACTCACTCTGAGTTCTCAAAAAGGGTTTCTTCACCCCTGGAAGTTAATTAAATACCATTTGGAGGCATTTAATGTTTGAGCAAAAACGGCTGATTTTCGACAAAAGAGATAACACCCCCCCCCCCATTACGTCATGCTTCAGAAATGTGGAAAATGGTCCGTTTTCAAATGTTTTATTTTTGAACGTCAGTTCATATTTGTAGGTGGATCATCAGTGTTAGAGCTAAAATTAGCATGTTAAAGTGATTTTCATGCTTCCAGGGGCCCTAAACACAAGATTTATGGAATGGTTAAAAGTGCATGAAAATGGCCAATTTACTCACTCTGAGTTCCCAAAAAGGGTTTCTTCACCCCAGGAATTTAATTATATACCATTTGGAGGCATTTAATGTTCGAGCAAAAACGGCTGATTTTCGACAAAAGAGATAACACCCCCCCATTACGTCATGCTTCAGAAATGTGGGAAATGGTCCGTTTTCAAATGTTTTATTTTTGAACGTCAGTTCACATTTGTAGGTGGATCATCAGTGTTAGAGCTAAAATTAGCATGTTTAAAGTGATTTTCATGCTTCCAGGGGCCCTAAACACAAGATTTATTGAATGGTTAAAAGTGCATGAAAATGGCCAATTTACTCACTCTGAGTTCTCAAAAAGGGTTTCTTCACACCGGGAAGTTAATTAAATACCATTTGGAGGCATTTAATGTTCAAGCAAAAACGGCTCATTTTCGACAAAAGAGATAACACCCCCCATTACGTCATGCTTCAGAAATGTGGAAAATGGTCCGTTTTCAAATGTTTTATTTTTGAACGTCAGTTCACATTTGTAGGTGGATCATCAGTGTTAGAGCTAAAATTAGCATGTTTAAAGTGATTTTCATGCTTCCAGGGGCTCGGAAAGTGAATTAAATACTATTTGGAGGCATTTATTGTTCGAGCAAAAACGGCTGATTTTCGACAAAAGAGATAACACCCCCCCATAACGTCATGCTTCAGAAATGTGCAAAATGGTCCGTTTTCAAATGTTTTATTTTTGAACGTTAGTTCACATTTGTAGGTGGATCATCAGTGTTAGAGCTAAAATTAGCATGTTTAAAGTGATTTTCATGCTTCCAGGGGCCCTAAACACAAGATTTATGGAATGGTTAAAAGTGCATGAAAATGGCCAATTTACTCACTCTGAGTTCTCAAAAAGGGTTTCTTCACCCCGGGAAGTTAATTAAATACCATTTGGAGGCATTTAATGTTCGAGCAAAAACGGCTGATTTTCGACAAAAGAGATAACACCCCACCATTACGTCATGCTTCAAAAATGTGGAAAATGGTCCGTTTTCAAATGTTTTATTTTTGAACGTCAGTTCACATTTGTAGGTGGATCATCAGTGTTAGAGCTAAAATTAGCATGTTTAAAGTGATTTTCATGCTTCCAGGGGCCCTAAACACAAGATTTTTAGAATGGTTAAAAGTGCATGAAAATGGCCAATTTACTCACTCTGAGTTCTCAAAAAGGGTTTCTTCACCCCGGGAAGTTAATTAAATACCATTTGGAGGCATTTAATGTTCGAGCAAAAACGGTTGATTTTCGACGAAAGAGATAACACCCGCCCATTACGTCATGCTTCAGAAATGTGGAAAATGGTCAGTTTTCAAATGTTTTATTTTTGAACGTCAGTTCACATTTGTAGGTGGATCATAAGTGTTAGAGCTAAAATTAGCATGTTTAAAGTGGTTTTCATGCTTCCAGGGGCTCGGGAAGTGAATTAAATACTATTTGGAGGCATTTAATGTTCAATCAAAAACGGCTGATTTTCGACAAAAGAGATAACACTCCCCCATTACGTCATGCTTCAGAAATGTGGAAAATGGTCCGTTTTCAAATGTTTTATTTTTGAACGTCAGTTCACATTTGTAGGTGGATCATCAGTGTTAGAGCTAAAATTAGCATGTTTAAAGTGATTTTCATGCTTACAGGGGCTCGGGAAGTGAATTAAATACTATTTGGAGGCATTTAATGTTCGAGTAAAAACGGCTGATTTTCGACAAAAGAGATAACACCCCCCCATTACGTCATGCTTCAGAAATGTGCAAAATGGACCGTTTTCAAATGTTTTATTTTTGAACGTCAGTTCACATTTGTAGGTGGATCATCAGTGTTAGAGCTAAAATTAGCATGTTTAAAGTGATTTTCATGCTTCCAGGGGCTTGGGAAGTGAATTAAATACTATTTGGAGTCATTTCATGTTCAATCAAAAACGGCTGATTTTCGACAAAAGAGATAACACCCCCCATTACGTCATGCTTCAGAAATGTGTAAAATGGTCCGTTTTCAAATGTTTTATTTTTGAACCTCAGTTCACATTTGTAGGTGGATCATCAGTGTTAGAGCTAAAATTAGCATGTTTAAAGTGATTTTCATGCTTCCAGGGGCCCTAAACACAAGATTTATGGAATGGTGAAAAGTGCATGAAAATGGCCAATTTACTCACTCTGAGTTCTCAAAAAGGGTTTCTTCACCCCGGGAAGTTAATTAAATACCATTTGGAGGCATTTAATGTTCGAGCAAAAACGGTTGATTTTCGACAAAAAAGATAACACCCGCCCATTACGTCATGCTTCAGAAATGTGGAAAATGGTCAGTTTTCAAATGTTTTATTTTTGAACGTCAGTTCACATTTGTAGGTGGATCATAAGTGTTAGAGCTAAAATTAGCATGTTTAAAGTGATTTTCATACTTCCAGGGGCTCGGGAAGTGAATTAAATACTATTTGGAGACATTTAATGTTCAATCAAAAACGGCTGATTTTCGACAAAAGAGATAACACCCCCCCCATTACCTCATGCTTCAGAAATGTGGAAAATGTTCCGTTTTCAAATGTTTTATTTTTGAATGTCAGTTCACATTTGTAGGTGGATCATCAGTGTTAGAGCTAAAATTAGCATGTTTAAAGTGATTTTCATGCTTCCAGGGGCTCGGGAAGTGAATTAAATACTATTTGGAGGCATTTAATGTTCGAGCAAAAACGGCTGATTTTCGACAAAAGAGATAACACCCCCCCATTACGTCATGCTTCAGAAATGTGCAAAATGGTCCGTTTTCAAATGTTTTATTTTTGAACGTCAGTTCACATTTGTAGGTGGATCATCAGTGTTAGAGCTAAAATTAGCATGTTAAAGTGATTTTCATGCTTCCAGGGGCCCTAAACACAAGATTTATGGAATGGTTAAAAGTGCATGAAAATGGCCAATTTACTCACTCTGAGTTCTCAAAAAGGGTTTCTTCACCCCGGGAAGTTAATAATATACCATTTGGAGGCATTTAATGTTCGAGCAAAAACGGCTGATTTTCGACAAAAGAGATAACACCCCCCCATTACGTCATGCTTCAGAAATGTGGGAAATGGTCCGTTTTCAAATGTTTTATTTTTGAACGTCAGTTCACATTTGTAGGTGGATCATCAGTGTTAGAGCTAAAATTAGCATGTTTAAAGTGATTTTCATGCTTCCAGGGGCTCGGGAAGTGAATTAAATACTATTTGGAGGCATTTATTGTTCGAGCAAAAACGGCTGATTTTCGACAAAAGAGATAACACCCCCCCATTACGTCATGCTTCAGTAATGTGGAAAATGGTCCGTTTTCAAATGTTTTATTTTTGAACGTCAGTTCACATTTGTAGGTGGATCATCAGTGTTAGAGCTAAAATTAGCATGTTTAAAGTGATTTTCATGCTTCCAGGGGCTCGGGAAGTGAATTAAATACTATTTGGAGGCATTTATTGTTCGAGCAAAAACGGCTGATTTTCGACAAAAGAGATAACACCCGCCCATTACGTCATGCTTCAGAAATGTGGAAAATGGTCAGTTTTCAAATGTTTTATTTTTGAACGTCAGTTCACATTTGTAGGTGGATCATAAGTGTTAGAGCTAAAATTAGCATGTTTAAAGTGATTTTCATACTTCCAGGGGCTCGGGAAGTGAATTAAATACTATTTGGAGACATTTAATGTTCAATCAAAAACGGCTGATTTTCGACAAAAGAGATAACACCCCCCCCATTACCACATGCTTCAGAAATGTGGAAAATGGTCCGTTTTCAAATGTTTTATTTTTGAATGTCAGTTCACATTTGTAGGTGGATCATCAGTGTTAGAGCTAAAATTAGCATGTTTAAAGTGATTTTCATGCTTCCAGGGGCTCGGGAAGTGAATTAAATACTATTTGGAGGCATTTAATGTTCGAGCAAAAACGGCTGATTTTCGACAAAAGAGATAACACCCCCCCATTACGTCATGCTTCAGAAATGTGCAAAATGGTCCGTTTTCAAATGTTTTATTTTTGAACGTCAGTTCACATTTGTAGGTGGATCATCAGTGTTAGAGCTAAAATTAGCATGTTAAAGTGATTTTCATGCTTCCAGGGGCCCTAAACACAAGATTTATGGAATGGTTAAAAGTGCATGAAAATGGCCAATTTACTCACTCTGAGTTCTCAAAAAGGGTTTCTTCACCCCGGGAAGTTAATAATATACCATTTGGAGGCATTTAATGTTCGAGCAAAAACGGCTGATTTTCGACAAAAGAGATAACACCCCCCCATTACGTCATGCTTCAGAAATGTGGGAAATGGTCAGTTTTCAAATGTTTTATTTTTGAACGTCAGTTCACATTTGTAGGTGGATCATCAGTGTTAGAGCTAAAATTAGCATGTTTAAAGTGATTTTCATGCTTCCAGGGGCTCGGGAAGTGAATTAAATACTATTTGGAGGCATTTATTGTTCGAGCAAAAACGGCTGATTTTCGACAAAAGAGATAACACCCCCCCATTACGTCATGCTTCAGTAATGTGGAAAATGGTCCGTTTTCAAATGTTTTATTTTTGAACGTCAGTTCACATTTGTAGGTGGATCATCAGTGTTAGAGCTAAAATTAGCATGTTTAAAGTGATTTTCATGCTTCCAGGGGCTCGGGAAGTGAATTAAATACTATTTGGAGGCATTTATTGTTCGAGCAAAAACGGCTGATTTTCGACAAAAGAGATAACACCCGCCCATTACGTCATGCTTCAGAAATGTGGAAAATGGTCAGTTTTCAAATGTTTTATTTTTGAACGTCAGTTCACATTTGTAGGTGGATCATAAGTGTTAGAGCTAAAATTAGCATGTTTAAAGTGATTTTCATACTTCCAGGGGCTCGGGAAGTGAATTAAATACTATTTGGAGACATTTAATGTTCAATCAAAAACGGCTGATTTTCGACAAAAGAGATAACACCCCCCCCATTACGTCATGCTTCAGAAATGTGGAAAATGGTCCGTTTTCAAATGTTTTATTTTTGAATGTCAGTTCACATTTGTAGGTGGATCATCAGTGTTAGAGCTAAAATTAGCATGTTTAAAGTGATTTTCATGCTTCCAGGGGCTCGGGAAGTGAATTAAATACTATTTGGAGGCATTTAATGTTCGAGCAAAAACGGCTGATTTTCGACAAAAGAGATAACACCCCCCCATTACGTCATGCTTCAGAAATGTGCAAAATGGTCCGTTTTCAAATGTTTTATTTTTGAACGTCAGTTCACATTTGTAGGTGGATCATCAGTGTTAGAGCTAAAATTAGCATGTTAAAGTGATTTTCATGCTTCCAGGGGCCCTAAACACAAGATTTATGGAATGGTTAAAAGTGCATGAAAATGGCCAATTTACTCACTCTGAGTTCTCAAAAAGGGTTTCTTCACCCCGGGAAGTTAATAATATACCATTTGGAGGCATTTAATGTTCGAGCAAAAACGGCTGATTTTCGACAAAAGAGATAACACCCCCCCCCATTACGTCATGCTTCAGAAATGTGGGAAATGGTCCGTTTTCAAATGTTTTATTTTTGAACGTCAGTTCACATTTGTAGGTGGATCATCAGTGTTAGAGCTAAAATTAGCATGTTTAAAGTGATTTTCATGCTTCCAGGTGCTCGGGAAGTGAATTAAATACTATTTGGAGGCATTTATTGTTCGAGCAAAAACGGCTGATTTTCGACAAAAGAGATAACACCCCCCCATTACGTCATGCTTCAGTAATGTGGAAAATGGTCCGTTTTCAAATGTTTTATTTTTGAACGTCAGTTCACATTTGTAGGTGGATCATCAGTGTTAGAGCTAAAATTAGCATGTTTAAAGTGATTTTCATGCTTCCCGGGGCCCTAAACACAAGATTTATGGAATGGTTAAAAGTGCATGAAAATGGCCAATTTACTCACTCTGAGTTCTCAAAAAGGGTTTCTTCACCACGGGAAGTTAATTAAATACTATGTGGAGGCATTTAATGTTCGAGCAAAAACGGCTTATTTTCGACAAAAGAGATAACACCCCCCCATTACGTCATGCTTCAGAAATGTGGAAAATGGTCCGTTTTCAAATGTTTTATTTTTGAACGTCAGTTCACATTTGTAGGTGGATCATCAGTGTTAGAGCTAAAATTAGCATGTTTAAAGTGATTTTCATGCTTCCAGGGGCCCTAAACACAAGATTTATGGAATAGTTAAAAGAGCATGAAAATGGCCAATTTACTCATTCTGAGTTCTCGAAAAGGGTTTCTTCACCCCGGGAAGTTAATTAAATACCATTTGGAGGCATTTAATGTTCGAGCAAAAACGGCTGATTTTCGACAAAAGAGATAACACCCGCCCATTACGTCATGCTTCAGAAATGTGGAAAATGGTCAGTTTTCAAATGTTTTATTTTTGAACGTCAGTTCACATTTGTAGGTGGATCATAAGTGTTAGAGCTAAAATTAGCATGTTTAAAGTGATTTTCATGCTTCCAGGGGCTCGGGAAGTGAATTAAATACTATTTTGAGGCATTTCATGTTCAATCAAAAACGGCTGATTTTCGACAAAAGAGATAACACCCCCCCATTACGTCATGCTTCAGAAATGTGGAAAATGGTCCGTTTTCAAATGTTTTATTTTTGAATGTCAGTTCACATTTGTAGGTGGATCATCAGTGTTAGAGCGAAAATTAGCATGTTTAAAGTGATTTTCATGCTTCCAGGGGCTCGGGAAGTGAATTAAATACTATTTGGAGGCATTTAATGTTCGAGCAAAAATGGCTGATTTTCGACAAAAGAGATAACTCCCCCCCATTACGTCATGCTTCAGAAATGTGGAAAATGGTCCGTTTTCAAATGTTTTATTTTTGAACGTCAGTTCACATTTGTAGGTGGATCATCAGTGTTAGAGCTAAAATTAGCATGTTTAAAGTGATTTTCATGCTTCCAGGGGCTCGGGAAGTGAATTAAATACTATTTGGAGGCATTTAATGTTCAATCAAAAACGGCTGATTTTCGACATAAGAGATAACACCCCCCCATTACGTCATGCTTCAGAAATGTGTAAAATGGTCCGTTTTCAAATGTTTTATTTTTGAACGTCAGTTCACATTTGTAGGTGGATTATCAGTGTTAGAGCTAAAATTAGCATGTTTAAAGTGATTTTCATGCTTCCAGGGGCCCTAAACCCAAGATTTATGGAATGGTGAAAAGTGCATGAAAATGGCCAATTTACTCACTCTGAGTTCTCAAAAAGGGTTTCTTCACCCCGGGAAGTTAATTAAATACCATTTGGAGGCATTTAATGTTCGAGCAAAAACGGTTGATTTTCGACAAAAGAGATAACACCCGCCCATTACGTCATGCTTCAGAAATGTGGAAAATGGTCAGTTTTCAAATGTTTTATTTTTGAACGTCAGTTCACATTTGTAGGTGGATCATAAGTGTTAGAGCTAAAATTAGCATGTTTAAAGTGATTTTCATGCTTCCAGGGGCTCGGGAAGTGAATTAAATACTATTTTGAGGCATTTAATGTTCAATCAATAACGGCTGATTTTCGACAAAAGAGATAACACCCCCCCATTACGTCATGTTTCAGATATGTGGAAAATGGTTCGTTTTCAAATGTTTTATTTTTGAATGTCAGTTCACATTTGTAGGTGGATCATCAGTGTTAGAGCTAAAATCAGCATGTTTAAAGTGATTTTCATGCTTCCAGGGGCTCGGGAAGTGAATTAAATACTATTTGGAGGCATTTAATGTTCGAGCAAAAATGGCTGATTTTCGACAAAAGAGATAACACCCCCCCATTACGTCATGCTTCAGAAATGTGGAAAATGGTCCGTTTTCAAATGTTTTATTTTTGAACGTCAGTTCACATTTGTAGGTGGATCATCAGTGTTAGAGCTAAAATTAGCATGTTTAAAGTGATTTTCATGCTTCCAGGGGCTCGGGAAGTGAATTAAATACTATTTGGAGGCATTTAATGTTCAATCAAAAACGGCTGATTTTCGACATAAGAGATAACACCCCCACATTACGTCATGCTTCAGAAATGTGTAAAATGGTCCGTTTTCAAATGTTTTATTTTTGAACGTCAGTTCACATTTGTAGGTGGATCATCAGTGTTAGAGCTAAAATTAGCATGTTTAAAGTGATTTTCATGCTTCCAGGGGCCCTAAACACAAGATTTATGGAATGGTGAAAAGTGCATGAAAATGGCCAATTTACTCACTCTGAGTTCTCAAAAAGGGTTTCTTCACCCCGGGAAGTTAATTAAATACCATTTGGAGGCATTTAATGTTCGAGCAAAAACGGTTGATTTTCGACAAAAGAGATAACACCCGCCCATTACGTCATGCTTCAGAAATGTGGAAAATGGTCAGTTTTCAAATGTTTTATTTTTGAACATCAGTTCACATTTGTAGGTGGATCATAAGTGTTAGAGCTAAAATTAGCATGTTTAAAGTTATTTTCATGCTTCCAGGGGCTCGGGAAGTGAATTAAATACTATTTTGAGGCATTTAATGTTCAATCAAAAACGGCTGATTTTCGACAAAAGAGATAACACCCCCCCATTACGTCATGCTTCAGATATGTGGAAAATGGTTCGTTTTCAAATGTTTTATTTTTGAATGTCAGTTCACATTTGTAGGTGGATCATCAGTGTTAGAGCTAAAATTAGCATGTTTAAAGTGATTTTCATGCTTCCAGGGGCTCGGGAAGTGAATTAAATACTACTTGGAGGCATTTAATGTTCGAGCAAAAATGGCTGATTTTCGACAAAAGAGATAACACCCCCCCATTACGTCATGCTTCAGAAATGTGGAAAATGGTCCGTTTTCAAATGTTTTATTTTTGAACGTCAGTTCACATTTATAGGTGGATCATCAGTGTTAGAGCTAAAATTAGCATGTTTAAAGTGATTTTCATGCTTCCAGGGGCTCGGGAAGTGAATTAAATACTATTTGGAGGCATTTAATGTTCAATCAAAAACGGCTGATTTTCGACAAAAGAGATAACACCCCCCCATTACCGCATGCTTCAGAAATGTGTAAAATGGTCCGTTTTCAAATGTTTTATTTTTGAACGTCAGTTCACATTTGTAGGTGGATCATCAGTGTTAGAGCTAAAATTAGCATGTTAAAGTGATTTTCATGCTTTCAGGGGCCCTAAACACAAGATTTATGGAATGGTTAAAAGTGCATGAAAATGGCCAATTTACTCACTCTGAGTTCTCAAAAAGGGTTTCTTCACCCCGGGAAGTTAATTAAATACCATTAGGAGGCATTTAATGTACGAGCAAAAACGGCTGATTTTCGACAAAAGAGATAACACCCCACCATTACGTCATGCTTCAGAGATGTGGAAAATGGTCCGTTTTCAAATGTTTTATTTTTGAACGTCAGTTCACATTTGTAGGTGGATCATCAGTGTTAGAGCTAAAATTAGCATGTTTAAAGTGATTTTCATGCTTCCAGGGGCCCTAAACACAAGATTTATGGAATGGTGAAAAGTGGATGAAAATGGCCAATTTACTCACTCTGAGTTCTCAAAAAGGGTTTCTTCACCCCAGGAAGTTAATTAAATACTATTTGGAGGCATTTAATGTTCAATCAAAAACGGCTGATTTTCGACAAAAGAGATAACACCCCCCCCATTACGTCATGCTTCAGAAATGTGGAAAATGGTCCGTTTTCAAATGTTTTATTTTTGAATGTCAGTTCACATTTGTAGGTGGATCATCAGTGTTAGAGCTAAAATTAGCATGTTTAAAGTGATTTTCATGCTTCCAGGGGCTCGGGAAGTGAATTAAATACTATTTGGAGGCATTTAATGTTCGAGCAAAAACGGCTGATTTTCGACAAAAGAGATAACACCCCCCCATTACGTCATGCTTCAGAAATGTGGAAAATGGTCCGTTTTCAAATGTTTTATTTTTGAATGTCAGTTCACATTTGTAGGTGGATCATCAGTGTTAGAGCTAAAATTAGCATGTTTAAAGTGATTTTCATGCTTCCAGGGGCTCGGGAAGTGAATTAAATACTATTTGGAGGCATTTAATGTTCGAGCAAAAACGGCTGATTTTCGACAAAAGAGATAACACCCCCCCATTACGTCATGCTTCAGAAATGTGGAAAATGGTCCGTTTTCAAATGTTTTATTTTTGAATATCAGTTCACATTTGTAGGTGGATCATCAGTGTTAGAGCTAAAATTAGCATGTTTAAAGTGATTTTCATGCTTCCAGGGGCCCTAAACACAAGATTTAAGGAATGGTTAAAAGTGCATGAAAATGGCCAATTTACTCACTCTGAGTTCTCAAAAAGGGTTTCTTCACCCCGGGTAGTTAATTAAATACCATTTGGAGGCATTTAATGTTCGAGCAAAAACGGCTGATTTTCGACAAAAGAGATATACCCCCCCCCCATTACGTCATGCTTCAGAAATGTGGGAAATGGTCCGTTTTCAAATGTTTTATTTTTGAATATCAGTTCACATTTGTAGGTGGATCATCAGTGTTAGAGCTAAAATTAGCATGTTTAAAGTGATTTTCATGCTTCCAGGGGCCCTAAACACAAGATTTAAGGAATGGTTAAAAGTGCATGAAAATGGCCAATTTACTCACTCTGAGTTCTCAAAAAGGGTTTCTTCACCCAGGGAAGTTAATTAAATACCATTTGGAGGCATTTAATGTTCGAGCAAAAACGGCTCATTTTCGACAAAAGAGATAACACCCCCCATTACGTCATGCTTCAGAAATGTGGAAAATGGTCCGTTTTCAAATGTTTTATTTTTGAACGTCAGTTCACATTTGTAGGTGGATCATCAGTGTTAGAGCTAAAATTAGCATGTTTAAAGTGATTTTCATGCTTCCAGGGGCTCGGGAAGTGAATTTAATACTATTTGGAGGCATTTATTGTTCGAGCAAAAACGGCTGATTTTCGACAAAAGAGATAACACCCCCCCATTAGGTCATGCTTCAGAAATGTGGAAAATGGTCCGTTTTCAAATGTTTTATTTTTGAACGTCAGTTCACATTTGTAGGTGGATCATCAGTGTTAGAGCTAAAATTAGCATGTTTAAAGTGATTTTCATGCATCCAGGGGCCCTAAACACAAGATTTATGGAATGGTTAAAAGTGCATGAAAATGGCCAATTTACTCACTCTGAGTTCTCAAAAAGGGTTTCTTCACCCCGGGAAGTTAATTAAATACCATTTGGAGGCATTTAATGTTCGAGCAAAAACGGCTGATTTTCGACAAAAGAGATAACACCCCACCATTACGTCATGCTTCAAAAATGTGGAAAATGGTCCGTTTTCAAATGTTTTATTTTTGAACGTCAGTTCACATTTGTAGGTGGATCATCAGTGTTAGAGCTAAAATTAGCATGTTTAAAGTGATTTTCATGCTTCCAGGGGCCCTAAACACAAGATTTATGGAATAGTTAAAAGTGCATGAAAATGGCCAATTTACTCACTCTGAGTTCTCAAAAAGGGTTTCTTCACCCCGGGAAGTTAATTAAATACCATTAGGAGGCATTTAATGTACGAGCAAAAACGGCTGATTTTCGACAAAAGAGATAACACCCCACCATTACGTCATGCTTCAGAGATGTGGAAAATGGTCCGTTTTCAAATGTTTTATTTTTGAACGTCAGTTCACATTTGTAGGTGGATCATCAGTGTTAGAGCTAAAATTAGCATGTTTAAAGTGATTTTCATGCTTCCAGGGGCCCTAAACACAAGATTTATGGAATGGTGAAAAGTGGATGAAAATGGCCAATTTACTCACTCTGAGTTCTCAAAAAGGGTTTCTTCACCCCAGGAAGTTAATTAAATACCATTTGGAGGCATTTAATGTTCGAGCAAAAACGGTTGATTCTCGACAAAAGAGATAACACCCGCCCATTACGTCATGCTTCAGAAATGTGGAAAATGGTCAGTTTTCAAATGTTTTATTTTTGAACGTCAGTTCACATTTGTAGGTGGATCATAAGTGTTAGAGCTAAACTTAGCATGTTTAAAGTGATTTTCATACTTCCAGGGGCTCGGGAAGTGAATTAAATACCATTTGGAGGCATTTAATGTTCAAGCAAAAACAGTTGATTCTCGACAAAAGAGATAACACCCGCCCATTACGTCATGCTTCAGAAATGTGGAAAATGGTCAGTTTTCAAATGTTTTATTTTTGAACGTCAGTTCACATTTGTAGGTGGATCATAAGTGTTAGAGCTAAAATTAGCATGTTTAAAGTGATTTTCATGCTTCCAGGGGCTCGGGAAGTGAATTAAATACTATTTGGAGGCATTTAATGTTCGAGCAAAAACGGCTGATTTTCGACAAAAGAGATAACACCCCCCCATTACGTCATTCTTCAGAAATGTGGAAAATGGTCCGTTTTCAAATGTTTTATTTTTGAATATCAGTTCACATTTGTAGGTGGATCATCAGTGTTAGAGCTAAAATTAGCATGTTTAAAGTGATTTTCATGCTTCCAGGGGCCCTAAACACAAGATTTAAGGAATGGTTAAAAGTGCATGAAAATGGCCAATTTACTCACTCTGAGTTCTCAAAAAGGGTTTCTTCACCCCGGGTAGTTAATTAAATACCATTTGGAGGCATTTAATGTTCGAGCAAAAACGGCTGATTTTCGACAAAAGAGATATACCCCCCCCCCCCATTACGTCATGCTTCAGAAATGTGGGAAATGGTCCGTTTTCAAATGTTTTATTTTTGAACGTCAGTTCACATTTGTAGGTGGATCATCAGTGTTAGAGCTAAAATTAGCATGTTTAAAGTGTTTTTCTTGCTTCCAGGGGCCCTAAACACAAGATTTATTGAATGGTTAAAAGTGCATGAAAATGGCCAATTTACTCACTCTGAGTTCTCAAAAAGGGTTTCTTCACCCCGGGAAGTTAATTAAATACCATTTGGAGGCATTTAATGTTCGAGCAAAAACGGCTCATTTTCGACAAAAGAGATAACACCCCCCATTACGTCATGCTTCAGAAATGTGGAAAATGGTCCGTTTTCAAATGTTTTATTTTTGAACGTCAGTTCACATTTGTAGGTGGATCATCAGTGTTAGAGCTAAAATTAGCATGTTTAAAGTGATTTTCATGCTTCCAGGGGCTCGGGAAGTGAATTTAATACTATTTGGAGGCATTTATTGTTCGAGCAAAAACGGCTGATTTTCGACAAAAGAGATAACACCCCCCCATTACGTCATGCTTCAGAAATGTGGAAAATGGTCCTTTTTCAAATGTTTTATTTTTGAACGTCAGTTCACATTTGTAGGTGGATCATCAGTGTTAGAACTAAAATTAGCATGTTTAAAGTGATTTTCATGCATCCAGGGGCCCTAAACACAAGATTTATGGAATGGTTAAAAGTGCATGAAAATGGCCAATTTACTCACTCTGAGTTCTCAAAAAGGGTTTCTTCACCCCGGGAAGTTAATTAAATACCATTTGGAGGCATTTAATGTTCGAGCAAAAACGGCTGATTTTCGACAAAAGAGATAACACCCCACCATTACGTCATGCTTCAAAAATGTGGAAAAT
This sequence comes from Lissotriton vulgaris, assembly GCF_964263255.1. NCBI lineage: Eukaryota > Metazoa > Chordata > Amphibia > Caudata > Salamandridae > Lissotriton > Lissotriton vulgaris. Next base: position 204,319 of record NW_028244288.1, on the reverse strand, counting down.
GGTCCGTTTTCAAATGTTTTATTTTTGAACGTCAGTTCACATTTGTAGGTGGATCATCAGTGTTAGAGCTAAAATTAGCATGTTTAAAGTGATTTTCATGCTTCCAGGGGCCCTAAACACAAGATTTATGGAATAGTTAAAAGTTCATGAAAATGGCCAATTTACTCACTCTGAGTTCTCAAAAAGGGTTTCTTCACCCCGGGAAGTTAATTAAATACCATTAGGAGGCATTTAATGTACGAGCAAAAACGGCTGATTTTCGACAAAAGAGATAACACCCCACCATTACGTCATGCTTCAGAGATGTGGAAAATGGTCCGTTTTCAAATGTTTTATTTTTGAACGTCAGTTCACATTTGTAGGTGGATCATCAGTGTTAGAGCTAAAATTAGCATGTTAAAGTGATTTTCATGCTTCCAGGGGCCCTAAACACAAGATTTATGGAATGGTTAAAAGTGCATGAAAATGGCCAATTTACTCACTCTGAGTTCCCAAAAAGGGTTTCTTCACCCCGGGAATTTAATTATATACCATTTGGAGGCATTTAATGTTCGAGCAAAAACGGCTGATTTTCGACAAAAGAGATAACACCCCCCCCATTACGTCATGCTTCAGAAATGTGGGAAATGGTCCGTTTTCAAATGTTTTATTTTTGAACGTCAGTTCACATTTGTAGGTGGATCATCAGTGTTAGAGCTAAAATTAGCATGTTTAAAGTGATTTTCATGCTTCCAGGGGCCCTAAACACAAGATTTATTGAATGGTTAAAAGTGCATGAAAATGGCCAATTTACTCACTCTGAGTTCTCAAAAAGGGTTTCTTCACCCCGGGAAGTTAATTAAATACCATTTGGAGGCATTTAATGTTCGAGCAAAAACGGCTCATTTTCGACAAAAGAGATAACACCCCCCATTACGTCATGCTTCAGAAATGTGGAAAATGGTCCGTTTTCAAATGTTTTATTTTTGAACGTCAGTTCACATTTGTAGGTGGATCATCAGTGTTAGAGCTAAAATTAGCATGTTTAAAGTGATTTTCATGCTTCCAGGGGCTCGGGAAGTGAATTAAATACTATTTGGAGGCATTTATTGTTCGAGCAAAAACGGCTGATTTTCGACAAAAGAGATAACACCCCCCATAACGTCATGCTTCAGAAATGTGCAAAATGGTCCGTTTTCAAATGTTTTATTTTTGAACGTTAGTTCACATTTGTAGGTGGATCATCAGTGTTAGAGCTAAAATTAGCATGTTTAAAGTGATTTTCATGCTTCCAGGGGCCCTAAACACAAGATTTATGGAATGGTTAAAAGTGCATGAAAATGGCCAATTTACTCACTCTGAGTTCTCAAAAAGGGTTTCTTCACCCCGGGAAGTTAATTAAATACCATTTGGAGGCATTTAATGTTCAAGCAAAAACGGCTGATTTTCGACAAAAGAGATAACACCCCACCATTACGTCATGCTTCAAAAATGTGGAAAATGGTCCGTTTTCAAATGTTTTATTTTTGAACGTCAGTTCACATTTGTAGGTGGATCATCAGTGTTAGAGCTAAAATTAGCATGTTTAAAGTGATTTTCATGCTTCCAGGGGCCCTAAACACAAGATTTTTAGAATGGTTAAAAGTGCATGAAAATGGCCAATTTACTCACTCTGAGTTCTCAAAAAGGGTTTCTTCAACCCGGGAAGTTAATTAAATACCATTTGGAGGCATTTAATGTTCGAGCAAAAACGGCTGATTTTCGACAAAAGAGATAACACCCCCCCATTACGTCATGCTTCAGAAATGTGGAAAATGGTCCGTTTTCAAATGTTTTATTTTTGAACGTCAGTTCACATTTGTAGGTGGATCATCAGTGTTAGAGCTAAAATTAGCATGTTTAAAGTGATTTTCATGCTTCCAGGGGCCCTAAACACAAGATTTATGGAATAGTTAAAAGAGCATGAAAATGGCCAATTTACTCATTCTGAGTTCTCGAAAAGGGTTTCTTCACCCCGGGAAGTTAATTAAATACCATTTGGAGGCATTTAATGTTCGAGCAAAAACGGCTGATTTTCGACAAAAGAGATAACACCCGCCCATTACGTCATGCTTCAGAAATGTGGAAAATGGTCAGTTTTCAAATGTTTTATTTTTGAACGTCAGTTCACATTTGTAGGTGGATCATAAGTGTTAGAGCTAAAATTAGCATGTTTAAAGTGATTTTCATGCTTCCAGGGGCTCGGGAAGTGAATTAAATACTATTTTGAGGCATTTCATGTTCAATCAAAAACGGCTGATTTTCGACAAAAGAGATAACACCCCCCCATTACGTCATGCTTCAGAAATGTGGAAAATGGTCCGTTTTCAAATGTTTTATTTTTGAATGTCAGTTCACATTTGTAGGTGGATCATCAGTGTTAGAGCGAAAATTAGCATGTTTAAAGTGATTTTCATGCTTCCAGGGGCTCGGGAAGTGAATTAAATACTATTTGGAGGCATTTAATGTTCGAGCAAAAATGGCTGATTTTCGACAAAAGAGATAACTCCCCCCCATTACGTCATGCTTCAGAAATGTGGAAAATGGTCCGTTTTCAAATGTTTTATTTTTGAACGTCAGTTCACATTTGTAGGTGGATCATCAGTGTTAGAGCTAAAATTAGCATGTTTAAAGGGATTTTCATGCTTCCAGGGGCTCGGGAAGTGAATTAAATACTATTTGGAGGCATTTAATGTTCAATCAAAAACGGCTGATTTTCGACATAAGAGATAACACCCCCCCATTACGTCATGCTTCAGAAATGTGTAAAATGGTCCGTTTTCAAATGTTTTATTTTTGAACGTCAGTTCACATTTGTAGGTGGATCATCAGTGTTAGAGCTAAAATTAGCATGTTTAAAGTGATTTTCATGCTTCCAGGGGCCCTAAACCCAAGATTTATGGAATGGTGAAAAGTGCATGAAAATGGCCAATTTACTCACTCTGAGTTCTCAAAAAGGGTTTCTTCACCCCGGGAAGTTAATTAAATACCATTTGGAGGCATTTAATGTTCGAGCAAAAACGGTTGATTTTCGACAAAAGAGATAACACCCGCCCATTACGTCATGCTTCAGAAATGTGGAAAATGGTCAGTTTTCAAATGTTTTATTTTTGAACGTCAGTTCACATTTGTAGGTGGATCATAAGTGTTAGAGCTAAAATTAGCATGTTTAAAGTGATTTTCATGCTTCCAGGGGCTCGGGAAGTGAATTAAATACTATTTTGAGGCATTTAATGTTCAATCAATAACGGCTGATTTTCGACAAAAGAGATAACACCCCCCCATTACGTCATGTTTCAGATATGTGGAAAATGGTTCGTTTTCAAATGTTTTATTTTTGAATGTCAGTTCACATTTGTAGGTGGATCATCAGTGTTAGAGCTAAAATCAGCATGTTTAAAGTGATTTTCATGCTTCCAGGGGCTCGGGAAGTGAATTAAATACTATTTGGAGGCATTTAATGTTCGAGCAAAAATGGCTGATTTTCGACAAAAGAGATAACACCCCCCCATTACGTCATGCTTCAGAAATGTGGAAAATGGTCCGTTTTCAAATGTTTTATTTTTGAACGTCAGTTCACATTTGTAGGTGGATCATCAGTGTTAGAGCTAAAATTAGCATGTTTAAAGTGATTTTCATGCTTCCAGGGGCTCGGGAAGTGAATTAAATACTATTTGGAGGCATTTAATGTTCAATCAAAAACGGCTGATTTTCGACATAAGAGATAACACCCCCACATTACGTCATGCTTCAGAAATGTGTAAAATGGTCCGTTTTCAAATGTTTTATTTTTGAACGTCAGTTCACATTTGTAGGTGGATCATCAGTGTTAGAGCTAAAATTAGCATGTTTAAAGTGATTTTCATGCTTCCAGGGGCCCTAAACACAAGATTTATGGAATGGTGAAAAGTGCATGAAAATGGCCAATTTACTCACTCTGAGTTCTCAAAAAGGGTTTCTTCACCCCGGGAAGTTAATTAAATACCATTTGGAGGCATTTAATGTTCGAGCAAAAACGGTTGATTTTCGACAAAAGAGATAACACCCGCCCATTACGTCATGCTTCAGAAATGTGGAAAATGGTCAGTTTTCAAATGTTTTATTTTTGAACGTCAGTTCACATTTGTAGGTGGATCATAAGTGTTAGAGCTAAAATTAGCATGTTTAAAGTGATTTTCATGCTTCCAGGGGCTCGGGAAGTGAATTAAATACTATTTTGAGGCATTTAATGTTCAATCAAAAACGGCTGATTTTCGACAAAAGAGATAACACCCCCCCATTACGTCATGCTTCAGATATGTGGAAAATGGTTCGTTTTCAAATGTTTTATTTTTGAATGTCAGTTCACATTTGTAGGTGGATCATCAGTGTTAGAGCTAAAATTAGCATGCTTAAAGTGATTTTCATGCTTCCAGGGGCTCGGGAAGTGAATTAAATACTACTTGGAGGCATTTAATGTTCGAGCAAAAATGGCTGATTTTCGACAAAAGAGATAACACCCCCCCATTACGTCATGCTTCAGAAATGTGGAAAATGGTCCGTTTTCAAATGTTTTATTTTTGAACGTCAGTTCACATTTATAGGTGGATCATCAGTGTTAGAGCTAAAATTAGCATGTTTAAAGTGATTTTCATGCTTCCAGGGGCTCGGGAAGTGAATTAAATACTATTTGGAGGCATTTAATGTTCAATCAAAAACGGCTGATTTTCGACAAAAGAGATAACACCCCCCCATTACCGCATGCTTCAGAAATGTGTAAAATGGTCCGTTTTCAAATGTTTTATTTTTGAACGTCAGTTCACATTTGTAGGTGGATCATCAGTGTTAGAGCTAAAATTAGCATGTTAAAGTGATTTTCATGCTTTCAGGGGCCCTAAACACAAGATTTATGGAATGGTTAAAAGTGCATGAAAATGGCCAATTTACTCACTCTGAGTTCTCAAAAAGGGTTTCTTCACCCCGGGAAGTTAATTAAATACCATTAGGAGGCATTTAATGTACGAGCAAAAACGGCTGATTTTCGACAAAAGAGATAACACCCCACCATTACGTCATGCTTCAGAGATGTGGAAAATGGTCCGTTTTCAAATGTTTTATTTTTGAACGTCAGTTCACATTTGTAGGTGGATCATCAGTGTTAGAGCTAAAATTAGCATGTTTAAAGTGATTTTCATGCTTCCAGGGGCCCTAAACACAAGATTTATGGAATGGTGAAAAGTGGATGAAAATGGCCAATTTACTCACTCTGAGTTCTCAAAAAGGGTTTCTTCACCCCAGGAAGTTAATTAAATACTATTTGGAGGCATTTAATGTTCAATCAAAAACGGCTGATTTTCGACAAAAGAGATAACACCCCCCCCATTACGTCATGCTTCAGAAATGTGGAAAATGGTCCGTTTTCAAATGTTTTATTTTTGAATGTCAGTTCACATTTGTAGGTGGATCATCAGTGTTAGAGCTAAAATTAGCATGTTTAAAGTGATTTTCATGCTTCCAGGGGCTCGGGAAGTGAATTAAATACTATTTGGAGGCATTTAATGTTCGAGCAAAAACGGCTGATTTTCGACAAAAGAGATAACACCCCCCCATTACGTCATGCTTCAGAAATGTGGAAAATGGTCCGTTTTCAAATGTTTTATTTTTGAATGTCAGTTCACATTTGTAGGTGGATCATCAGTGTTAGAGCTAAAATTAGCATGTTTAAAGTGATTTTCATGCTTCCAGGGGCTCGGGAAGTGAATTAAATACTATTTGGAGGCATTTAATGTTCGAGCAAAAACGGCTGATTTTCGACAAAAGAGATAACACCCCCCCATTACGTCATGCTTCAGAAATGTGGAAAATGGTCCGTTTTCAAATGTTTTATTTTTGAATATCAGTTCACATTTGTAGGTGGATCATCAGTGTTAGAGCTAAAATTAGCATGTTTAAAGTGATTTTCATGCTTCCAGGGGCCCTAAACACAAGATTTAAGGAATGGTTAAAAGTGCATGAAAATGGCCAATTTACTCACTCTGAGTTCTCAAAAAGGGTTTCTTCACCCCGGGTAGTTAATTAAATACCATTTGGAGGCATTTAATGTTCGAGCAAAAACGGCTGATTTTCGACAAAAGAGATATACCCCCCCCCCATTACGTCATGCTTCAGAAATGTGGGAAATGGTCCGTTTTCAAATGTTTTATTTTTGAACGTCAGTTCACATTTGTAGGTGGATCATCAGTGTTAGAGCTAAAATTAGCATGTTTAAAGTGTTTTTCTTGCTTCCAGGGGCCCTAAACACAAGATTTATTGAATGGTTAAAAGTGCATGAAAATGGCCAATTTACTCACTCTGAGTTCTCAAAAAGGGTTTCTTCACCCCGGGAAGTTAATTAAATACCATTTGGAGGCATTTAATGTTCGAGCAAAAACGGCTCATTTTCGACAAAAGAGATAACACCCCCCATTACGTCATGCTTCAGAAATGTGGAAAATGGTCCGTTTTCAAATGTTTTATTTTTGAACGTCAGTTCACATTTGTAGGTGGATCATCAGTGTTAGAGCTAAAATTAGCATGTTTAAAGTGATTTTCATGCTTCCAGGGGCTCGGGAAGTGAATTTAATACTATTTGGAGGCATTTATTGTTCGAGCAAAAACGGCTGATTTTCGACAAAAGAGATAACACCCCCCCATTAGGTCATGCTTCAGAAATGTGGAAAATGGTCCGTTTTCAAATGTTTTATTTTTGAACGTCAGTTCACATTTGTAGGTGGATCATCAGTGTTAGAGCTAAAATTAGCATGTTTAAAGTGATTTTCATGCATCCAGGGGCCTTAAACACAAGATTTATGGAATGGTTAAAAGTGCATGAAAATGGCCAATTTACTCACTCTGAGTTCTCAAAAAGGGTTTCTTCACCCCGGGAAGTTAATTAAATACCATTTGGAGGCATTTAATGTTCGAGCAAAAACGGCTGATTTTCGACAAAAGAGATAACACCCCACCATTACGTCATGCTTCAAAAATGTGGAAAATGGTCCGTTTTCAAATGTTTTATTTTTGAACGTCAGTTCACATTTGTAGGTGGATCATCAGTGTTAGAGCTAAAATTAGCATGTTTAAAGTGATTTTCATGCTTCCAGGGGCCCTAAACACAAGATTTATGGAATAGTTAAAAGTGCATGAAAATGGCCAATTTACTCACTCTGAGTTCTCAAAAAGGGTTTCTTCACCCCGGGAAGTTAATTAAATACCATTAGGAGGCATTTAATGTACGAGCAAAAACGGCTGATTTTCGACAAAAGAGATAACACCCCACCATTACGTCATGCTTCAGAGATGTGGAAAATGGTCCGTTTTCAAATGTTTTATTTTTGAACGTCAGTTCACATTTGTAGGTGGATCATCAGTGTTAGAGCTAAAATTAGCATGTTTAAAGTGATTTTCATGCTTCCAGGGGCCCTAAACACAAGATTTATGGAATGGTGAAAAGTGGATGAAAATGGCCAATTTACTCACTCTGAGTTCTCAAAAAGGGTTTCTTCACCCCAGGAAGTTAATTAAATACCATTTGGAGGCATTTAATGTTCGAGCAAAAACGGTTGATTCTCGACAAAAGAGATAACACCCGCCCATTACGTCATGCTTCAGAAATGTGGAAAATGGTCAGTTTTCAAATGTTTTATTTTTGAACGTCAGTTCACATTTGTAGGTGGATCATAAGTGTTAGAGCTAAAATTAGCATGTTTAAAGTGATTTTCATACTTCCAGGGGCTCGGGAAGTGAATTAAATACCATTTGGAGGCATTTAATGTTCGAGCAAAAACGGTTGATTCTCGACAAAAGAGATAACACCCGCCCATTACGTCATGCTTCAGAAATGTGGAAAATGGTCAGTTTTCAAATGTTTTATTTTTGAACGTCAGTTCACATTTGTAGGTGGATCATAAGTGTTAGAGCTAAAATTAGCATGTTTAAAGTGATTTTCATACTTCCAGGGGCTCGGGAAGTGAATTGAATACTATTTGGAGACATTTAATGTTCAATCAAAAACGGCTGATTTTCGACAAAAGAGATAACACCCCCCCCATTACGTCATGCTTCAGAAATGTGGAAAATGGTCCGTTTTCAAATGTTTTATTTTTGAATGTCAGTTCACATTTGTAGGTGGATCATCAGTGTTAGAGCTAAAATTAGCATGTTTAAAGTGATTTTCATGCTTCCAGGGGCTCGGGAAGTGAATTAAATACTATTTGGAGGCATTTAATGTTCGAGCAAAAACGGCTGATTTTCGACAAAAGAGATAACACCCCCCCATTACGTCATGCTTCAGAAATGTGGAAAATGGTCCGTTTTCAAATGTTTTATTTTTGAATATCAGTTCACATTTGTAGGTGGATCATCAGTGTTAGAGCTAAAATTAGCATGTTTAAAGTGATTTTCATGCTTCCAGGGGCCCTAAACACAAGATTTAAGGAATGGTTAAAAGTGCATGAAAATGGCCAATTTACTCACTCTGAGTTCTCAAAAAGGGTTTCTTCACCCCGGGTAGTTAATTAAATACCATTTGGAGGCATTTAATGTTCGAGCAAAAACGGCTGATTTTCGACAAAAGAGATATACCCCCCCCCCCCATTACGTCATGCTTCAGAAATGTGGGAAATGGTCCGTTTTCAAATGTTTTATTTTTGAACGTCAGTTCACATTTGTAGGTGGATCATCAGTGTTAGAGCTAAAATTAGCATGTTTAAAGTGTTTTTCTTGCTTCCAGGGGCCCTAAACACAAGATTTATTGAATGGTTAAAAGTGCATGAAAATGGCCAATTTACTCACTCTGAGTTCTCAAAAAGGGTTTCTTCACCCCGGGAAGTTAATTAAATACCATTTGGAGGCATTTAATGTTCGAGCAAAAACGGCTCATTTTCGACAAAAGAGATAACACCCCCCATTACGTCATGCTTCAGAAATGTGGAAAATGGTCCGTTTTCAAATGTTTTATTTTTGAACGTCAGTTCACATTTGTAGGTGGATCATCAGTGTTAGAGCTAAAATTAGCATGTTTAAAGTGATTTTCATGCTTCCAGGGGCTCGGGAAGTGAATTTAATACTATTTGGAGGCATTTATTGTTCGAGCAAAAACGGCTGATTTTCGACAAAAGAGATAACACCCCCCCATTACGTCATGCTTCAGAAATGTGGAAAATGGTCCTTTTTCAAATGTTTTATTTTTGAACGTCAGTTCACATTTGTAGGTGGATCATCAGTGTTAGAGCTAAAATTAGCATGTTTAAAGTGATTTTCATGCTTCCAGGGGCCCTAAACACAAGATTTATGGAATGGTTAAAAGTGCATGAAAATGGCCAATTTACTCACTCTGAGTTCTCAAAAAGGGTTTCTTCACCCCGGGAAGTTAATTAAATACCATTTGGAGGCATTTAATGTTCAAGCAAAAACGGCTGATTTTCGACAAAAGAGATAACACCCCACCATTACGTCATGCTTCAAAAATGTGGAAAATGGTCCGTTTTCAAATGTTTTATTTTTGAACGTCAGTTCACATTTGTAGGTGGATCATCAGTGTTAGAGCTAAAATTAGCATGTTTAAAGTGATTTTCATGCTTCCAGGGGCCCTAAACACAAGATTTTTAGAATGGTTAAAAGTGCATGAAAATGGCCAATTTACTCACTCTGAGTTCTCAAAAAGGGTTTCTTCAACCCGGGAAGTTAATTAAATACCATTTGGAGGCATTTAATGTTCGAGCAAAAACGGCTGATTTTCGACAAAAGACATAACACCCCCCCCATTACGTCATGCTTCAGAAATGTGGAAAATGGTCCGTTTTCAAATGTTTTATTTTTGAACGTCGGTTCACATTTGTAGGTGGATCATCAGTGTTAGAGCTAAAATTAGCATGTTTAAAGTGATTTTCATGCTTCCAGGGGCTCGGGAAGTGAATTAAATACTATTTGGAGGCATTTAATGTTCGAGCAAAAACGGCTGATTTTCGACAAAAGAGATAACACCCCCCCATTACGTCATGCTTCAGAAATGTGGAAAATGGTCCGTTTTCAAATGTTTTATTTTTGAACGTCAGTTCACATTTGTAGTTGGATCATCAGTGTTAGAGCTAAAATTAGCATGTTTAAAGTGATTTTCATGTTTCCAGGGGCCCTAAACACAAGATTTATGGAATGGTTAAAAGTGCATGAAAATGGCCAATTTACTCACTCTGAGTTCTCAAAAAGGGTTTCTTCACCCCGGGAAGTTAATTAAATACCATTTGGAGGCATTTAATGTTCGAGCAAAAACGGTTGATTTTCGAAGAAAGAGATAACACCCGCCCATTACGTCATGCTTCAGAAATGTGGAAAATGGTCACTTTTCAAATGTTTTATTTTTGAACGTCAGTTCACATTTGTAGGTGGATCATAAGTGTTAGAGCTAAAATTAGCATGTTTAAAGTGGTTTTCATGCTTCCAGGGGCTCGGGAAGTGAATTAAATACTATTTGGAGGCATTTAATGTTCAATCAAAAACGGCTGATTTTCGACAAAAGAGATAACACTCCCCCATTACGTCATGCTTCAGAAATGTGGAAAATGGTCCGTTTTCAAATGTTTTATTTTTGAACGTCAGTTCACATTTGTAGGTGGATCATCAGTGTTAGAGCTAAAATTAGCATGTTTAACGTGATTTTCATGCTTACAGGGGCTCGGGAAGTGAATTAAATACTATTTGGAGGCATTTAATGTTCGAGTAAAAACGGCTGATTTTCGACAAAAGAGATAACACCCCCCCATTACGTCATGCTTCAGAAATGTGCAAAATGGTCCGTTTTCAAATGTTTTATTTTTGAACGTCAGTTCACATTTGTAGGTGGATCATCAGTGTTAGAGCTAAAATTAGCATGTTTAAAGTGATTTTTATGCTTCCAGGGGCCCTAAACACCAGATTTATGGAATGGTGAAAAGTGCATGAAAATGGCCAATTTACTCACTCTGAGTTCTCAAAAAGGGTTTCTTCACCCCGGGAAGTTAATTAAATACCATTTGGAGGCATTTAATGTTCGAGCAAAAACGGTTGATTTTCGACAAAAAAGATAACACCCGCCCATTACGTCATGCTTCAGAAATGTGGAAAATGGTCAGTTTTCAAATGTTTTATTTTTGAACGTCAGTTCACATTTGTAGGTGGATCATAAGTGTTAGAGCTAAAATTAGCATGTTTAAAGTGATTTTCATACTTCCAGGGGCTCGGGAAGTGAATTAAATACTATTTGGAGGCATTTAATGTTCGAGCAAAAACGGCTGATTTTCGACAAAAGAGATAACACCCCCCCATTACGTCATGCTTCAGAAATGTGCAAAATGGTCCGTTTTCAAATGTTTTATTTTTGAACGTCAGTTCACATTTGTAGGTGGATCATCAGTGTTAGAGCTAAAATTAGCATGTTAAAGTGATTTTCATGCTTCCAGGGGCCCTAAACACAAGATTTATGGAATGGTTAAAAGTGCATGAAAATGGCCAATTTACTCACTCTGAGTTCTCAAAAAGGGTTTCTTCACCCCGGGAAGTTAATAATATACCATTTGGAGGCATTTAATGTTCGAGCAAAAACGGCTGATTTTCGACAAAAGAGATAACACCCCCCCATTACGTCATGCTTCAGAAATGTGGGAAATGGTCCGTTTTCAAATGTTTTATTTTTGAACGTCAGTTCACATTTGTAGGTGGATCATCAGTGTTAGAGCTAAAATTAGCATGTTTGAAGTGATTTTCATGCTTCCAGGGGCTCGGGAAGTGAATTAAATACTATTTGGAGGCATTTATTGTTCGAGCAAAAACGGCTGATTTTCGACAAAAGAGATAACACCCCCCCATTACGTCATGCTTCAGTAATGTGGAAAATGGTCCGTTTTCAAATGTTTTATTTTTGAACGTCAGTTCACATTTGTAGGTGGATCATCATTGTTAGAGCTAAAATTAGCATGTTTAAAGTGATTTTCATGCTTCCAGGGGCCCTAAACACAAGATTTATGGAATGGTTAAAAGTGCATGAAAATGGCCAATTTACTCACTCTGAGTTCTCAAAAAGGGTTTCTTCACCACGGGAAGTTAATTAAATACTATGTGGAGGCATTTAATGTTCGAGCAAAAACGGCTTATTTTCGACAAAAGAGATAACACCCCCCCATTACGTCATGCTTCAGAAATGTGGAAAATGGTCCGTTTTCAAATGTTTTATTTTTGAACGTCAGTTCACATTTGTAGGTGGATCATCAGTGTTAGAGCTAAAATTAGCATGTTTAAAGTGATTTTCATGCTTCCAGGGGCCCTAAACACAAGATTTATGGAATAGTTAAAAGAGCATGAAAATGGCCAATTTACTCATTCTGAGTTCTCGAAAAGGGTTTCTTCACCCCGGGAAGTTAATTAAATACCATTTGGAGGCATTTAATGTTCGAGCAAAAACGGCTGATTTTCGACAAAAGAGATAACACCCGCCCATTACGTCATGCTTCAGAAATGTGGAAAATGGTCAGTTTTCAAATGTTTTATTTTTGAACGTCAGTTCACATTTGTAGGTGGATCATAAGTGTTAGAGGTAAAATTAGCATGTTTAAAGTGATTTTCATGCTTCCAGGGGCTCGGGAAGTGAATTAAATACTATTTGGAGGCATTTAATGTTCAATCAAAAACGGCTGATTTTCGACATAAGAGATAACACCCCCCCATTACGTCATGCTTCAGAAATGTGTAAAATGGTCCGTTTTCAAATGTTTTATTTTTGAACGTCAGTTCACATTTGTAGGTGGATCATCAGTGTTAGAGCTAAAATTAGCATGTTTAAAGTGATTTTCATGCTTCCAGGGGCTCGGGAAGTGAATTAAATACTATTTGGAGGCATTTAATGTTCAATCAAAAACGGCTGATTTTCGACATAAGAGATAACACCCCCCCATTACGTCATGCTTCAGATATGTGGAAAATGGTTCGTTTTCAAATGTTTTATTTTTGAATGTCAGTTCACATTTGTAGGTGGATCATCAGTGTTAGAGCTAAAATCAGCATGTTTAAAGTGATTTTCATGCTTCCAGGGGATCGGGAAGTGAATTAAATACTATTTGGAGGCATTTAATGTTCGAGCAAAAATGGCTGATTTTCGACAAAAGAGATAACACCCCCCCATTACGTCATGCTTCAGAAATGTGGAAAATGGTCCGTTTTCAAATGTTTTATTTTTGAACGTCAGTTCACATTTGTAGGTGGATCATCAGTGTTAGAGCTAAAATTAGCATGTTTAAAGTGATTTTCATGCTTCCAGGGGCTCGGGAAGTGAATTAAATACTATTTGGAGGCATTTAATGTTCAATCAAAAACGGCTGATTTTCGACATAAGAGATAACACCCCCACATTACGTCATGCTTCAGAAATGTGTAAAATGGTCCGTTTTCAAATGTTTTATTTTTGAACGTCAGTTCACATTTGTAGGTGGATCATCAGTGTTAGAGCTAAAATTAGCATGTTTAAAGTGATTTTCATGCTTCCAGGGGCCCTAAACACAAGATTTATGGAATGGTGAAAAGTGCATGAAAATGGCCAATTTACTCACTCTGAGTTCTCAAAAAGGGTTTCTTCACCCCGGGAAGTTAATTAAATACCATTTGGAGGCATTTAATGTTCGAGCAAAAACGGTTGATTTTCGACAAAAGAGATAACACCCGCCCATTACGTCATGCTTCAGAAATGTGGAAAATGGTCAGTTTTCAAATGTTTTATTTTTGAACGTCAGTTCACATTTGTAGGTGGATCATAAGTGTTAGAGCTAAAATTAGCATGTTTAAAGGGATTTTCATGCTTCCAGGGGCTCGGGAAGTGAATTAAATACTATTTTGAGGCATTTAATGTTCAATCAAAAACGGCTGATTTTCGACAAAAGAGATAACACCCCCCCATTACGTCATGCTTCAGATATGTGGAAAATGGTTCGTTTTCAAATGTTTTATTTTTGAATGTCAGTTCACATTTGTAGGTGGATCATCAGTGTTAGAGCTAAAATTAGCATGTTTAAAGTGATTTTCATGCTTCCAGGGGCTCGGGAAGTGAATTAAATACTACTTGGAGGCATTTAATGTTCGAGCAAAAATGGCTGATTTTCGACAAAAGAGATAACACCCCCCCATTACGTCATGCTTCAGAAATGTGGAAAATGGTCCGTTTTCAAATGTTTTATTTTTGAACGTCAGTTCACATTTGTAGGTGGATCATCAGTGTTAGAGCTAAAATTAGCATGTTTAAAGTGAATTTCATGCTTCCAGGGGCTCGGGAAGTGAATTAAATACTATTTGGAGGCATTTAATGTTCAATCAAAAACGGCTGATTTTCGACAAAAGAGATAACACCCCCCCATTACCGCATGCTTCAGAAATGTGTAAAATGGTCCGTTTTCAAATGTTTTATTTTTGAACGTCAGTTCACATTTGTAGGTGGATCATCAGTGTTAGAGCTAAAATTAGCATGTTAAAGTGATTTTCATGCTTTCAGGGGCCCTAAACACAAGATTTATGGAATGGTTAAAAGTGCATGAAAATGGCCAATTTACTCACTCTGAGTTCTCAAAAAGGGTTTCTTCACCCCGGGAAGTTAATTAAATACCATTAGGAGGCATTTAATGTACGAGCAAAAACGGCAGATTTTCGACAAAAGAGATAACACCCCACCATTACGTCATGCTTCAGAGATGTGGAAAATGGTCCGTTTTCAAATGTTTTATTTTTGAACGTCAGTTCACATTTGTAGGTGGATCATCAGTGTTAGAGCTAAAATTAGCATGTTTAAAGTGATTTTCATGCTTCCAGGGGCCCTAAACACAAGATTTATGGAATGGTGAAAAGTGGATGAAAATGGCCAATTTACTCACTCTGAGTTCTCAAAAAGGGTTTCTTCACCCCAGGAAGTTAATTAAATACCATTTGGAGGCATTTAATGTTCGAGCAAAAACGGTTGATTCTCGACAAAAGAGATAACACCCGCCCATTACGTCATGCTTCAGAAATGTGGAAAATGGTCAGTTTTCAAATGTTTTATTTTTGAACGTCAGTTCACATTTGTAGGTGGATCATAAGTGTTAGAGCTAAAATTAGCATGTTTAAAGTGATTTTCATACTTCCAGGGGCTCGGGAAGTGAATTAAATACTATTTGGAGACATTTAATGTTCAATCAAAAACGGCTGATTTTCGACAAAAGAGATAACACCCCCCCATTACGTCATGCTTCAGAAATGTGGAAAATGGTCCGTTTTCAAATGTTTTATTTTTGAATATCAGTTCACATTTGTAGGTGGATCATCAGTGTTAGAGCTAAAATTAGCATGTTTAAAGTGATTTTCATGCTTCCAGGGGCCCTAAACACAAGATTTAAGGAATGGTTAAAAGTGCATGAAAATGGCCAATTTACTCACTCTGAGTTCTCAAAAAGGGTTTCTTCACCCCGGGTAGTTAATTAAATACCATTTGGAGGCATTTAATGTTCGAGCAAAAACGGCTGATTTTCGACAAAAGAGATATACCCCCCCCCCATTACGTCATGCTTCAGAAATGTGGGAAATGGTCCGTTTTCAAATGTTTTATTTTTGAACGTCAGTTCACATTTGTAGGTGGATCATCAGTGTTGGAGCTAAAATTAGCATGTTTAAAGTGTTTTTCTTGCTTCCAGGGGCCCTAAACACAAGATTTATTGAATGGTTAAAAGTGCATGAAAATGGCCAATTTACTCACTCTGAGTTCTCAAAAAGGGTTTCTTCACCCCGGGAAGTTAATTAAATACCATTTGGAGGCATTTAATGTTCGAGCAAAAACGGCTCATTTTCGACAAAAGAGATAACACCCCCCATTACGTCATGCTTCAGAAATGTGGAAAATGGTCCGTTTTCAAATGTTTTATTTTTGAACGTCAGTTCACATTTGTAGGTGGATCATCAGTGTTAGAGCTAAAATTAGCATGTTTAAAGTGATTTTCATGCTTCCAGGGGCTCGGGAAGTGAATTTAATACTATTTGGAGGCATTTATTGTTCGAGCAAAAACGGCTGATTTTCGACAAAAGAGATAACACACCCCCATTACGTCATGCTTCAGAAATGTGGAAAATGGTCCGTTTTCAAATGTTTTATTTTTGAACGTCAGTTCACATTTGTAGGTGGATCATCAGTGTTAGAGCTAAAATTAGCATGTTTAAAGTGATTTTCATGCATCCAGGGGCCCTAAACACAAGATTTATGGAATGGTTAAAAGTGCATGAAAATGGCCAATTTACTCACTCTGAGTTCTCAAAAAGGGTTTCTTCACCCCGGGAAGTTAATTAAATACCATTTGGAGGAATTTAATGTTCGAGCAAAAACGGCTGATTTTCGACAAAAGAGATAACACCCCACCATTACGTCATGCTTCAAAAATGTGGAAAATGGTCCGTTTTCAAATGTTTTATTTTTGAACGTCAGTTCACATTTGTAGGTGGATCATCAGTGTTAGAGCTAAAATTAGCATGTTTAAAGTGATTTTCATGCTTCCAGGGGCCCTAAACACAAGATTTTTAGAATGGTTAAAAGTGCATGAAAATGGCCAATTTACTCACTCTGAGTTCTCAAAAAGGGTTTCTTCACCCCGGGAAGTTAATTAAATACCATTTGGAGGCATTTAATGTTCGAGCAAAAACGGCTCATTTTCGACAAAAGAGATAACACCCCCCATTACGTCATGCTTCAGAAATGTGGAAAATGGTCCGTTTTCAAATGTTTTATTTTTGAACGTCAGTTCACATTTGTAGGTGGATCATCAGTGTTAGAGCTAAAATTAGCATGTTTAAAGTGATTTTCATGCTTCCAGGGGCTCGGGAAGTGAATTTAATACTATTTGGAGGCATTTATTGTTCGAGCAAAAACGGCTGATTTTCGACAAAAGAGATAACACCCCCCCATTACGTCATGCTTCAGAAATGTGGAAAATGGTCCTTTTTCAAATGTTTTATTTTTGAACGTCAGTTCACATTTGTAGGTGGATCATCAGTGTTAGAGCTAAAATTAGCATGTTTAAAGTGATTTTCATGCATCCAGGGGCCCTAAACACAAGATTTATGGAATGGTTAAAAGTGCATGAAAATGGCCAATTTACTCACTCTGAGTTCTCAAAAAGGGTTTCTTCACCCCGGGAAGTTAATTAAATACCATTTGGAGGCATTTAATGTTCGAGCAAAAACGGCTGATTTTCGACAAAAGAGATAACACCCCACCATTACGTCATGCTTCAAAAATGTGGAAAATGGTCCGTTTTCAAATGTTTTATTTTTGAACGTCAGTTCACATTTGTAGGTGGATCATCAGTGTTAGAGCTAAAATTAGAATGTTTAAAGTGATTTTCATGCTTCCAGGGGCCCTAAACACAAGATTTATTGAATGGTTAAAAGTGCATGAAAATGGCCAATTTACTCACTCTGAGTTCTCAAAAAGGGTTTCTTCACCCCGGGAAGTTAATTAAATACCATTTGGAGGCATTTAATGTTCGAGCAAAAACGGCTCATTTTCGACAAAAGAGATAACACCCCCCATTACGTCATGCTTCAGAAATGTGGAAAATGGTCCGTTTTCAAATGTTTTATTTTTGAACGTCAAGTCACATTTGTAGGTGGATCATCAGTGTTAGAGCTAAAATTAGCATGTTTAAAGTGATTTTCATGCTTCCAGGGGCTCGGGAAGTGAATTAAATACTATTTGGAGGCATTTATTGTTCGAGCAAAAACGGCTGATTTTCGACAAAAGAGATAACACCCCCCCATAACGTCATGCTTCAGAAATGTGCAAAATGGTCCGTTTTCAAATGTTTTATTTTTGAACGTTAGTTCACATTTGTAGGTGGATCATCAGTGTTAGAGCTAAAATTAGCATGTTTAAAGTGATTTTCATGCTTCCAGGGGCCCTAAACACAAGATTTATGGAATGGTTAAAAGTGCATGAAAATGGCCAATTTACTCACTCTGAGTTCTCAAAAAGGGTTTCTTCACCCCGGGAAGTTAATTAAATACCATTTGGAGGCATTTAATGTTCAAGCAAAAACGGCTGATTTTCGACAAAAGAGATAACACCCCACCATTACGTCATGCTTCAAAAATGTGGAAAATGGTCCGTTTTCAAATGTTTTATTTTTGAACGTCAGTTCACATTTGTAGGTGGATCATCAGTGTTAGAGCTAAAATTAGCATGTTTAAAGTGATTTTCATGCTTCCAGGGGCCCTAAACACAAGATTTTTAGAATGGTTAAAAGTGCATGAAAATGGCCAATTTACTCACTCTGAGTTCTCAAAAAGGGTTTCTTCAACCCGGGAAGTTAATTAAATACCATTTGGAGGCATTTAATGTTCGAGCAAAAACGGCTGATTTTCGACAAAAGACATAACACCCCCCCCATTACGTCATGCTTCAGAAATGTGGAAAATGGTCCGTTTTCAAATGTTTTATTTTTGAACGTCAGTTCACATTTGTAGGTGGATCATCAGTGTTAGAGCTAAAATTAGCATGTTTAAAGTGATTTTCATGCTTCCAGGGGCTCGGGAAGTGAATTAAATACTATTTGGAGGCATTTAATGTTCGAGCAAAAACGGCTGATTTTCGACAAAAGAGATAACACCCCCCATTACGTCATGCTTCAGAAATGTGGAAAATGGTCCGTTTTCAAATGTTTTATTTTTGAACGTCAGTTCACATTTGTAGTTGGATCATCAGTGTTAGAGCTAAAATTAGCATGTTTAAAGTGATTTTCATGTTTCCAGGGGCCCTAAACACAAGATTTATGGAATGGTTAAAAGTGCATGAAAATGGCCAATTTACTCACTCTGAGTTCTCAAAAAGGGTTTCTTCACCCCGGGAAGTTAATTAAATACCATTTGGAGGCATTTAATGTTCGAGCAAAAACGGTTGATTTTCGACGAAAGAGATAACACCCGCCCATTACGTCATGCTTCAGAAATGTGGAAAATGGTCACTTTTCAAATGTTTTATTTTTGAACGTCAGTTCACATTTGTAGGTGGATCATAAGTGTTAGAGCTAAAATTAGCATGTTTAAAGTGGTTTTCATGCTTCCAGGGGCTCGGGAAGTGAATTAAATACTATTTGGAGGCATTTAATGTTCAATCAAAAACGGCTGATTTTCGACAAAAGAGATAACACTCCCCCATTACGTCATGCTTCAGAAATGTGGAAAATGGTCCGTTTTCAAATGTTTTATTTTTGAACGTCAGTTCACATTTGTAGGTGGATCATCAGTGTTAGAGCTAAAATTAGCATGTTTAACGTGATTTTCATGCTTACAGGGGCTCGGGAAGTGAATTAAATACTATTTGGAGGCATTTAATGTTCGAGTAAAACGGCTGATTTTCGACAAAAGAGATAACACCCCCCCATTACGTCATGCTTCAGAAATGTGCAAAATGGTCCGTTTTCAAATGTTTTATTTTTGAACGTCAGTTCACATTTGTAGGTGGATCATCAGTGTTAGAGCTAAAATTAGCATGTTTAAAGTGATTTTCATGCTTCCAGGGGCCCTAAACACCAGATTTATGGAATGGTGAAAAGTGCATGAAAATGGCCAATTTACTCACTCTGAGTTCTCAAAAAGGGTTTCTTCACCCCGGGAAGTTAATTAAATACCATTTGGAGGCATTTAATGTTCGAGCAAAAATGGCTGATTTTCGACAAAAGAGATAACACCCCCCCATTACGTCATGCTTCAGAAATGTGGAAAATGGTCCGTTTTCAAATGTTTTATTTTTGAACGTCAGTTCACATTTGTAGGTGGATCATCAGTGTTAGAGCTAAAATTAGCATGTTTAAAGTGATTTTCATGCTTCCAGGGGCTCGGGAAGTGAATTAAATACTATTTGGAGGCATTTAATGTTCAATCAAAAACGGCTGATTTTCGACATAAGAGATAACACCCCCACATTACGTCATGCTTCAGAAATGTGTAAAATGGTCCGTTTTCAAATGTTTTATTTTTGAACGTCAGTTCACATTTGTAGGTGGATCATCAGTGTTAGAGCTAAAATTAGCATGTTTAAAGTGATTTTCATGCTTCCAGGGGCCCTAAACACAAGATTTATGGAATGGTGAAAAGTGCATGAAAATGGCCAATTTACTCACTCTGAGTTCTCAAAAAGGGTTTCTTCACCCCGGGAAGTTAATTAAATACCATTTGGAGGCATTTAATGTTCGAGCAAAAACGGTTGATTTTCGACAAAAGAGATAACACCCGCCCATTACGTCATGCTTCAGAAATGTGGAAAATGGTCAGTTTTCAAATGTTTTATTTTTGAACGTCAGTTCACATTTGTAGGTGGATCATAAGTGTTAGAGCTAAAATTAGCATGTTTAAAGTGATTTTCATGCTTCCAGGGGCTCGGGAAGTGAATTAAATACTATTTTGAGGCATTTAATGTTCAATCAAAAACGGCTGATTTTCGACAAAAGAGATAACACCCCCCCATTACGTCATGCTTCAGATATGTGGAAAATGGTTCGTTTTCAAATGTTTTATTTTTGAATGTCAGTTCACATTTGTAGGTGGATCATCAGTGTTAGAGCTAAAATTAGCATGTTTAAAGTGATTTTCATGCTTCCAGGGGCTCGGGAAGTGAATTAAATACTACTTGGAGGCATTTAATGTTCGAGCAAAAATGGCTGATTTTCGACAAAAGAGATAACACCCCCCCATTACGTCATGCTTCAGAAATGTGGAAAATGGTCCGTTTTCAAATGTTTTATTTTTGAACGTCAGTTCACATTTGTAGGTGGATCATCAGTGTTAGAGCTAAAATTAGCATGTTTAAAGTGAATTTCATGCTTCCAGGGGCTCGGGAAGTGAATTAAATACTATTTGGAGGCATTTAATGTTCAATCAAAAACGGCTGATTTTCGACAAAAGAGATAACACCCCCCCATTACCGCATGCTTCAGAAATGTGTAAAATGGTCCGTTTTCAAATGTTTTATTTTTGAACGTCAGTTCACATTTGTAGGTGGATCATCAGTGTTAGAGCTAAAATTAGCATGTTAAAGTGATTTTCATGCTTTCAGGGGCCCTAAACACAAGATTTATGGAATGGTTAAAAGTGCATGAAAATGGCCAATTTACTCACTCTGAGTTCTCAAAAAGGGTTTCTTCACCCCGGGAAGTTAATTAAATACCATTAGGAGGCATTTAATGTACGAGCAAAAACGGCAGATTTTCGACAAAAGAGATAACACCCCACCATTACGTCATGCTTCAGAGATGTGGAAAATGGTCCGTTTTCAAATGTTTTATTTTTGAACGTCAGTTCACATTTGTAGGTGGATCATCAGTGTTAGAGCTAAAATTAGCATGTTTAAAGTGATTTTCATGCTTCCAGGGGCCCTAAACACAAGATTTATGGAATGGTGAAAAGTGGATGAAAATGGCCAATTTACTCACTCTGAGTTCTCAAAAAGGGTTTCTTCACCCCAGGAAGTTAATTAAATACCATTTGGAGGCATTTAATGTTCGAGCAAAAACGGTTGATTCTCGACAAAAGAGATAACACCCGCCCATTACGTCATGCTTCAGAAATGTGGAAAATGGTCAGTTTTCAAATGTTTTATTTTTGAACGTCAGTTCACATTTGTAGGTGGATCATAAGTGTTAGAGCTAAAATTAGCATGTTTAAAGTGATTTTCATACTTCCAGGGGCTCGGGAAGTGAATTAAATACTATTTGGAGACATTTAATGTTCAATCAAAAACGGCTGATTTTCGACAAAAGAGATAACACCCCCCCATTACGTCATGCTTCAGAAATGTGGAAAATGGTCCGTTTTCAAATGTTTTATTTTTGAATATCAGTTCACATTTGTAGGTGGATCATCAGTGTTAGAGCTAAAATTAGCATGTTTAAAGTGATTTTCATGCTTCCAGGGGCCCTAAACACAAGATTTAAGGAATGGTTAAAAGTGCATGAAAATGGCCAATTTACTCACTCTGAGTTCTCAAAAAGGGTTTCTTCACCCCGGGTAGTTAATTAAATACCATTTGGAGGCATTTAATGTTCGAGCAAAAACGGCTGATTTTCGACAAAAGAGATATACCCCCCCCCCATTACGTCATGCTTCAGAAATGTGGGAAATGGTCCGTTTTCAAATGTTTTATTTTTGAACGTCAGTTCACATTTGTAGGTGGATCATCAGTGTTGGAGCTAAAATTAGCATGTTTAAAGTGTTTTTCTTGCTTCCAGGGGCCCTAAACACAAGATTTATTGAATGGTTAAAAGTGCATGAAAATGGCCAATTTACTCACTCTGAGTTCTCAAAAAGGGTTTCTTCACCCCGGGAAGTTAATTAAATACCATTTGGAGGCATTTAATGTTCGAGCAAAAACGGCTCATTTTCGACAAAAGAGATAACACCCCCCATTACGTCATGCTTCAGAAATGTGGAAAATGGTCCGTTTTCAAATGTTTTATTTTTGAACGTCAGTTCACATTTGTAGGTGGATCATCAGTGTTAGAGCTAAAATTAGCATGTTTAAAGTGATTTTCATGCTTCCAGGGGCTCGGGAAGTGAATTTAATACTATTTGGAGGCATTTATTGTTCGAGCAAAAACGGCTGATTTTCGACAAAAGAGATAACACACCCCCATTACGTCATGCTTCAGAAATGTGGAAAATGGTCCGTTTTCAAATGTTTTATTTTTGAACGTCAGTTCACATTTGTAGGTGGATCATCAGTGTTAGAGCTAAAATTAGCATGTTTAAAGTGATTTTCATGCATCCAGGGGCCCTAAACACAAGATTTATGGAATGGTTAAAAGTGCATGAAAATGGCCAATTTACTCACTCTGAGTTCTCAAAAAGGGTTTCTTCACCCCGGGAAGTTAATTAAATACCATTTGGAGGCATTTAATGTTCGAGCAAAAACGGCTGATTTTCGACAAAAGAGATAACACCCCACCATTACGTCATGCTTCAAAAATGTGGAAAATGGTCCGTTTTCAAATGTTTTATTTTTGAACGTCAGTTCACATTTGTAGGTGGATCATCAGTGTTAGAGCTAAAATTAGCATGTTTAAAGTGATTTTCATGCTTCCAGGGGCCCTAAACACAAGATTTTTAGAATGGTTAAAAGTGCATGAAAATGGCCAATTTACTCACTCTGAGTTCTCAAAAAGGGTTTCTTCACCCCGGGAAGTTAATTAAATACCATTTGGAGGCATTTAATGTTCGAGCAAAAACGGCTCATTTTCGACAAAAGAGATAACACCCCCCATTACGTCATGCTTCAGAAATGTGGAAAATGGTCCGTTTTCAAATGTTTTATTTTTGAACGTCAGTTCACATTTGTAGGTGGATCATCAGTGTTAGAGCTAAAATTAGCATGTTTAAAGTGATTTTCATGCTTCCAGGGGCTCGGGAAGTGAATTTAATACTATTTGGAGGCATTTATTGTTCGAGCAAAAACGGCTGATTTTCGACAAAAGAGATAACACCCCCCCATTACGTCATGCTTCAGAAATGTGGAAAATGGTCCTTTTTCAAATGTTTTATTTTTGAACGTCAGTTCACATTTGTAGGTGGATCATCAGTGTTAGAGCTAAAATTAGCATGTTTAAAGTGATTTTCATGCATCCAGGGGCCCTAAACACAAGATTTATGGAATGGTTAAAAGTGCATGAAAATGGCCAATTTACTCACTCTGAGTTCTCAAAAAGGGTTTCTTCACCCCGGGAAGTTAATTAAATACCATTTGGAGGCATTTAATGTTCGAGCAAAAACGGCTGATTTTCGACAAAAGAGATAACACCCCACCATTACGTCATGCTTCAAAAATGTGGAAAATGGTCCGTTTTCAAATGTTTTATTTTTGAACGTCAGTTCACATTTGTAGGTGGATCATCAGTGTTAGAGCTAAAATTAGAATGTTTAAAGTGATTTTCATGCTTCCAGGGGCCCTAAACACAAGATTTATTGAATGGTTAAAAGTGCATGAAAATGGCCAATTTACTCACTCTGAGTTCTCAAAAAGGGTTTCTTCACCCCGGGAAGTTAATTAAATACCATTTGGAGGCATTTAATGTTCGAGCAAAAACGGCTCATTTTCGACAAAAGAGATAACACCCCCCATTACGTCATGCTTCAGAAATGTGGAAAATGGTCCGTTTTCAAATGTTTTATTTTTGAACGTCAAGTCACATTTGTAGGTGGATCATCAGTGTTAGAGCTAAAATTAGCATGTTTAAAGTGATTTTCATGCTTCCAGGGGCTCGGGAAGTGAATTAAATACTATTTGGAGGCATTTATTGTTCGAGCAAAAACGGCTGATTTTCGACAAAAGAGATAACACCCCCCCATAACGTCATGCTTCAGAAATGTGCAAAATGGTCCGTTTTCAAATGTTTTATTTTTGAACGTTAGTTCACATTTGTAGGTGGATCATCAGTGTTAGAGCTAAAATTAGCATGTTTAAAGTGATTTTCATGCTTCCAGGGGCCCTAAACACAAGATTTATGGAATGGTTAAAAGTGCATGAAAATGGCCAATTTACTCACTCTGAGTTCTCAAAAAGGGTTTCTTCACCCCGGGAAGTTAATTAAATACCATTTGGAGGCATTTAATGTTCAAGCAAAAACGGCTGATTTTCGACAAAAGAGATAACACCCCACCATTACGTCATGCTTCAAAAATGTGGAAAATGGTCCGTTTTCAAATGTTTTATTTTTGAACGTCAGTTCACATTTGTAGGTGGATCATCAGTGTTAGAGCTAAAATTAGCATGTTTAAAGTGATTTTCATGCTTCCAGGGGCCCTAAACACAAGATTTTTAGAATGGTTAAAAGTGCATGAAAATGGCCAATTTACTCACTCTGAGTTCTCAAAAAGGGTTTCTTCAACCCGGGAAGTTAATTAAATACCATTTGGAGGCATTTAATGTTCGAGCAAAAACGGCTGATTTTCGACAAAAGACATAACACCCCCCCCATTACGTCATGCTTCAGAAATGTGGAAAATGGTCCGTTTTCAAATGTTTTATTTTTGAACGTCAGTTCACATTTGTAGGTGGATCATCAGTGTTAGAGCTAAAATTAGCATGTTTAAAGTGATTTTCATGCTTCCAGGGGCTCGGGAAGTGAATTAAATACTATTTGGAGGCATTTAATGTTCGAGCAAAAACGGCTGATTTTCGACAAAAGAGATAACACCCCCCATTACGTCATGCTTCAGAAATGTGGAAAATGGTCCGTTTTCAAATGTTTTATTTTTGAACGTCAGTTCACATTTGTAGTTGGATCATCAGTGTTAGAGCTAAAATTAGCATGTTTAAAGTGATTTTCATGTTTCCAGGGGCCCTAAACACAAGATTTATGGAATGGTTAAAAGTGCATGAAAATGGCCAATTTACTCACTCTGAGTTCTCAAAAAGGGTTTCTTCACCCCGGGAAGTTAATTAAATACCATTTGGAGGCATTTAATGTTCGAGCAAAAACGGTTGATTTTCGACGAAAGAGATAACACCCGCCCATTACGTCATGCTTCAGAAATGTGGAAAATGGTCACTTTTCAAATGTTTTATTTTTGAACGTCAGTTCACATTTGTAGGTGGATCATAAGTGTTAGAGCTAAAATTAGCATGTTTAAAGTGGTTTTCATGCTTCCAGGGGCTCGGGAAGTGAATTAAATACTATTTGGAGGCATTTAATGTTCAATCAAAAACGGCTGATTTTCGACAAAAGAGATAACACTCCCCCATTACGTCATGCTTCAGAAATGTGGAAAATGGTCCGTTTTCAAATGTTTTATTTTTGAACGTCAGTTCACATTTGTAGGTGGATCATCAGTGTTAGAGCTAAAATTAGCATGTTTAACGTGATTTTCATGCTTACAGGGGCTCGGGAAGTGAATTAAATACTATTTGGAGGCATTTAATGTTCGAGTAAAACGGCTGATTTTCGACAAAAGAGATAACACCCCCCCATTACGTCATGCTTCAGAAATGTGCAAAATGGTCCGTTTTCAAATGTTTTATTTTTGAACGTCAGTTCACATTTGTAGGTGGATCATCAGTGTTAGAGCTAAAATTAGCATGTTTAAAGTGATTTTCATGCTTCCAGGGGCCCTAAACACCAGATTTATGGAATGGTGAAAAGTGCATGAAAATGGCCAATTTACTCACTCTGAGTTCTCAAAAAGGGTTTCTTCACCCCGGGAAGTTAATTAAATACCATTTGGAGGCATTTAATGTTCGAGCAAAAACGGTTGATTTTCGACAAAAAAGATAACACCCGCCCATTACGTCATGCTTCAGAAATGTGGAAAATGGTCAGTTTTCAAATGTTTTATTTTTGAACGTCAGTTCACATTTGTAGGTGGATCATAAGTGTTAGAGCTAAAATTAGCATGTTTAAAGTGATTTTCATACTTCCAGGGGCTCGGGAAGTGAATTAAATACTATTTGGAGGCATTTAATGTTCGAGCAAAAACGGCTGATTTTCGACAAAAGAGATAACACCCCCCCATTACGTCATGCTTCAGAAATGTGCAAAATGGTCCGTTTTCAAATGTTTTATTTTTGAACGTCAGTTCACATTTGTAGGTGGATCATCAGTGTTAGAGCTAAAATTAGCATGTTAAAGTGATTTTCATGCTTCCAGGGGCCCTAAACACAAGATTTATGGAATGGTTAAAAGTGCATGAAAATGGCCAATTTACTCACTCTGAGTTCTCAAAAAGGGTTTCTTCACCCCGGGAAGTTAATAATATACCATTTGGAGGCATTTAATGTTCGAGCAAAAACGGCTGATTTTCGACAAAAGAGATAACACCCCCCCATTACGTCATGCTTCAGAAATGTGGGAAATGGTCCGTTTTCAAATGTTTTATTTTTGAACGTCAGTTCACATTTGTAGGTGGATCATCAGTGTTAGAGCTAAAATTAGCATGTTTAAAGTGATTTTCATGCTTCCAGGGGCTCGGGAAGTGAATTAAATACTATTTGGAGGCATTTATTGTTCGAGCAAAAACGGCTGATTTTCGACAAAAGAGATAACACCCCCCCATTACGTCATGCTTCAGTAATGTGGAAAATGGTCCGTTTTCAAATGTTTTATTTTTGAACGTCAGTTCACATTTGTAGGTGGATCATCATTGTTAGAGCTAAAATTAGCATGTTTAAAGTGATTTTCATGCTTCCAGGGGCCCTAAACACAAGATTTATGGAATGGTTAAAAGTGCATGAAAATGGCCAATTTACTCACTCTGAGTTCTCAAAAAGGGTTTCTTCACCACGGGAAGTTAATTAAATACTATGTGGAGGCATTTAATGTTCGAGCAAAAACGGCTTATTTTCGACAAAAGAGATAACACCCCCCCATTACGTCATGCTTCAGAAATGTGGAAAATGGTCCGTTTTCAAATGTTTTATTTTTGAACGTCAGTTCACATTTGTAGGTGGATCATCAGTGTTAGAGCTAAAATTTGCATGTTTAAAGTGATTTTCATGCTTCCAGGGGCCCTAATTACAAGATTTATGGAATAGTTAAAAGAGCATGAAAATGGCCAATTTACTCATTCTGAGTTCTCGAAAAGGGTTTCTTCACCCCGGGAAGTTAATTAAATACCATTTGGAGGCATTTAATGTTCGAGCAAAAACGGCTGATTTTCGACAAAAGAGATAACACCCGCCCATTACGTCATGCTTCAGAAATGTGGAAAATGGTCAGTTTTCAAATGTTTTATTTTTGAACGTCAGTTCACATTTGTAGGTGGATCATAAGTGTTAGAGCTAAAATTAGCATGTTTAAAGTGATTTTCATGCTTCCAGGGGCTCGGGAAGTGAATTAAATACTATTTTGAGGCATTTCATGTTCAATCAAAAACGGCTGATTTTCGACAAAAGAGATAACACCCCCCCATTACGTCATGCTTCAGAAATGTGGAAAATGGTCCGTTTTCAAATGTTTTATTTTTGAATGTCAGTTCACATTTGTAGGTGGATCATCAGTGTTAGAGCAAAAATTAGCATGTTTAAAGTGATTTTCATGCTTCCAGGGGCTCGGGAAGTGAATTAAATACTATTTGGAGGCATTTAATGTTCGAGCAAAAATGGCTGATTTTCGACAAAAGAGATAACTCCCCCCCATTACGTCATGCTTCAGAAATGTGGAAAATGGTCCGTTTTCAAATGTTTTATTTTTGAACGTCAGTTCACATTTGTAGGTGGATCATCAGTGTTAGAGCTAAAATTAGCATGTTTAAAGTGATTTTCATGCTTCCAGGGGCTCGGGAAGTGAATTAAATACTATTTGGAGGCATTTAATGTTCAATCAAAAACGGCTGATTTTCGACATAAGAGATAACACCCCCCCATTACGTCATGCTTCAGAAATGTGTAAAATGGTCCGTTTTCAAATGTTTTATTTTTGAACGTCAGTTCACATTTGTAGGTGGATCATCAGTGTTAGAGCTAAAATTAGCATGTTTAAAGTGATTTTCATGCTTCCAGGGGCTCGGGAAGTGAATTAAATACTATTTGGAGGCATTTAATGTTCAATCAAAAACGGCTGATTTTCGACATAAGAGATAACACCCCCCCATTACGTCATGCTTCAGATATGTGGAAAATGGTTCGTTTTCAAATGTTTTATTTTTGAATGTCAGTTCACATTTGT
Source organism: Lissotriton vulgaris (assembly GCF_964263255.1). NCBI lineage: Eukaryota > Metazoa > Chordata > Amphibia > Caudata > Salamandridae > Lissotriton > Lissotriton vulgaris. The sequence continues at coordinate 175,604 of NW_028244288.1, read as the reverse complement.
AGGTGGATCATCAGTGTTAGAGCTAAAATCAGCATGTTTAAAGTGATTTTCATGCTTCCAGGGGATCGGGAAGTGAATTAAATACTATTTGGAGGCATTTAATGTTCGAGCAAAAATGGCTGATTTTCGACAAAAGAGATAACACCCCCCCATTACGTCATGCTTCAGAAATGTGGAAAATGGTCCGTTTTCAAATGTTTTATTTTTGAACGTCAGTTCACATTTGTAGGTGGATCATCAGTGTTAGAGCTAAAATTAGCATGTTTAAAGTGATTTTCATGCTTCCAGGGGCTCGGGAAGTGAATTAAATACTATTTGGAGGCATTTAATGTTCAATCAAAAACGGCTGATTTTCGACATAAGAGATAACACCCCCACATTACGTCATGCTTCAGAAATGTGTAAAATGGTCCGTTTTCAAATGTTTTATTTTTGAACGTCAGTTCACATTTGTAGGTGGATCATCAGTGTTAGAGCTAAAATTAGCATGTTTAAAGTGATTTTCATGCTTCCAGGGGCCCTAAACACAAGATTTATGGAATGGTGAAAAGTGCATGAAAATGGCCAATTTACTCACTCTGAGTTCTCAAAAAGGGTTTCTTCACCCCGGGAAGTTAATTAAATACCATTTGGAGGCATTTAATGTTCGAGCAAAAACGGTTGATTTTCGACAAAAGAGATAACACCCGCCCATTACGTCATGCTTCAGAAATGTGGAAAATGGTCAGTTTTCAAATGTTTTATTTTTGAACGTCAGTTCACATTTGTAGGTGGATCATAAGTGTTAGAGCTAAAATTAGCATGTTTAAAGTGATTTTCATGCTTCCAGGGGCTCGGGAAGTGAATTAAATACTATTTTGAGGCATTTAATGTTCAATCAAAAACGGCTGATTTTCGACAAAAGAGATAACACCCCCCCATTACGTCATGCTTCAGATATGTGGAAAATGGTTCGTTTTCAAATGTTTTATTTTTGAATGTCAGTTCACATTTGTAGGTGGATCATCAGTGTTAGAGCTAAAATTAGCATGTTTAAAGTGATTTTCATGCTTCCAGGGGCTCGGGAAGTGAATTAAATACTACTTGGAGGCATTTAATGTTCGAGCAAAAATGGCTGATTTTCGACAAAAGAGATAACACCCCCCCATTACGTCATGCTTCAGAAATGTGGAAAATGGTCCGTTTTCAAATGTTTTATTTTTGAACGTCAGTTCACATTTGTAGGTGGATCATCAGTGTTAGAGCTAAAATTAGCATGTTTAAAGTGAATTTCATGCTTCCAGGGGCTCGGGAAGTGAATTAAATACTATTTGGAGGCATTTAATGTTCAATCAAAAACGGCTGATTTTCGACAAAAGAGATAACACCCCCCCATTACCGCATGCTTCAGAAATGTGTAAAATGGTCCGTTTTCAAATGTTTTATTTTTGAACGTCAGTTCACATTTGTAGGTGGATCATCAGTGTTAGAGCTAAAATTAGCATGTTAAAGTGATTTTCATGCTTTCAGGGGCCCTAAACACAAGATTTATGGAATGGTTAAAAGTGCATGAAAATGGCCAATTTACTCACTCTGAGTTCTCAAAAAGGGTTTCTTCACCCCGGGAAGTTAATTAAATACCATTAGGAGGCATTTAATGTACGAGCAAAAACGGCAGATTTTCGACAAAAGAGATAACACCCCACCATTACGTCATGCTTCAGAGATGTGGAAAATGGTCCGTTTTCAAATGTTTTATTTTTGAACGTCAGTTCACATTTGTAGGTGGATCATCAGTGTTAGAGCTAAAATTAGCATGTTTAAAGTGATTTTCATGCTTCCAGGGGCCCTAAACACAAGATTTATGGAATGGTGAAAAGTGGATGAAAATGGCCAATTTACTCACTCTGAGTTCTCAAAAAGGGTTTCTTCACCCCAGGAAGTTAATTAAATACCATTTGGAGGCATTTAATGTTCGAGCAAAAACGGTTGATTCTCGACAAAAGAGATAACACCCGCCCATTACGTCATGCTTCAGAAATGTGGAAAATGGTCAGTTTTCAAATGTTTTATTTTTGAACGTCAGTTCACATTTGTAGGTGGATCATAAGTGTTAGAGCTAAAATTAGCATGTTTAAAGTGATTTTCATACTTCCAGGGGCTCGGGAAGTGAATTAAATACTATTTGGAGACATTTAATGTTCAATCAAAAACGGCTGATTTTCGACAAAAGAGATAACACCCCCCCATTACGTCATGCTTCAGAAATGTGGAAAATGGTCCGTTTTCAAATGTTTTATTTTTGAATATCAGTTCACATTTGTAGGTGGATCATCAGTGTTAGAGCTAAAATTAGCATGTTTAAAGTGATTTTCATGCTTCCAGGGGCCCTAAACACAAGATTTAAGGAATGGTTAAAAGTGCATGAAAATGGCCAATTTACTCACTCTGAGTTCTCAAAAAGGGTTTCTTCACCCCGGGTAGTTAATTAAATACCATTTGGAGGCATTTAATGTTCGAGCAAAAACGGCTGATTTTCGACAAAAGAGATATACCCCCCCCCCCCCATTACGTCATGCTTCAGAAATGTGGGAAATGGTCCGTTTTCAAATGTTTTATTTTTGAACGTCAGTTCACATTTGTAGGTGGATCATCAGTGTTGGAGCTAAAATTAGCATGTTTAAAGTGTTTTTCTTGCTTCCAGGGGCCCTAAACACAAGATTTATTGAATGGTTAAAAGTGCATGAAAATGGCCAATTTACTCACTCTGAGTTCTCAAAAAGGGTTTCTTCACCCCGGGAAGTTAATTAAATACCATTTGGAGGCATTTAATGTTCGAGCAAAAACGGCTCATTTTCGACAAAAGAGATAACACCCCCCATTACGTCATGCTTCAGAAATGTGGAAAATGGTCCGTTTTCAAATGTTTTATTTTTGAACGTCAGTTCACATTTGTAGGTGGATCATCAGTGTTAGAGCTAAAATTAGCATGTTTAAAGTGATTTTCATGCTTCCAGGGGCTCGGGAAGTGAATTTAATACTATTTGGAGGCATTTATTGTTCGAGCAAAAACGGCTGATTTTCGACAAAAGAGATAACACACCCCCATTACGTCATGCTTCAGAAATGTGGAAAATGGTCCGTTTTCAAATGTTTTATTTTTGAACGTCAGTTCACATTTGTAGGTGGATCATCAGTGTTAGAGCTAAAATTAGCATGTTTAAAGTGATTTTCATGCATCCAGGGGCCCTAAACACAAGATTTATGGAATGGTTAAAAGTGCATGAAAATGGCCAATTTACTCACTCTGAGTTCTCAAAAAGGGTTTCTTCACCCCGGGAAGTTAATTAAATACCATTTGGAGGCATTTAATGTTCGAGCAAAAACGGCTGATTTTCGACAAAAGAGATAACACCCCACCATTACGTCATGCTTCAAAAATGTGGAAAATGGTCCGTTTTCAAATGTTTTATTTTTGAACGTCAGTTCACATTTGTAGGTGGATCATCAGTGTTAGAGCTAAAATTAGCATGTTTAAAGTGATTTTCATGCTTCCAGGGGCCCTAAACACAAGATTTTTAGAATGGTTAAAAGTGCATGAAAATGGCCAATTTAATCACTCTGAGTTCTCAAAAAGGGTTTCTTCAACCCGGGAAGTTAATTAAATACCATTTGGAGGCATTTAATGTTCGAGCAAAAACGGCTGATTTTCGACAAAAGACATAACACCCCCCCATTACGTCATGCTTCAGAAATGTGGAAAATGGTCGGTTTTCAAATGTTTTATTTTTGAACGTCAGTTCACATTTGTAGGTGGATCATCAGTGTTAGAGCTGAAATTAGCATGTTTAAAGTGATTTTCATGCTTCCATGGGCTCGGGAAGTGAATTAAATACTATTTGGAGGCATTTAATGTTCGAGCAAAAACGGCTGATTTTCGACAAAAGAGATAACACCCCCCCATTACGTCATGCTTCAGAAATGTGGGAAATGGTCCGTTTTCAAATGTTTTATTTTTGAACGTCAGTTCACATTTGTAGGTGGATCATCAGTGTTAGAGCTAAAATTAGCATGTTTAAAGTGATTTTCATGCTTCCAGGGGCTCGGGAAGTGAATTAAATACTATTTGGAGGCATTTATTGTTCGAGCAAAAACGGCTGATTTTCGACAAAAGAGATAACACCCCCCCATTACGTCATGCTTCAGTAATGTGGAAAATGGTCCGTTTTCAAATGTTTTATTTTTGAACGTCAGTTCACATTTGTAGGTGGATCATCATTGTTAGAGCTAAAATTAGCATGTTTAAAGTGATTTTCATGCTTCCAGGGGCCCTAAACACAAGATTTATGGAATGGTTAAAAGTGCATGAAAATGGCCAATTTACTCACTCTGAGTTCTCAAAAAGGGTTTCTTCACCACGGGAAGTTAATTAAATACTATGTGGAGGCATTTAATGTTCGAGCAAAAACGGCTTATTTTCGACAAAAGAGATAACACCCCCCCATTACGTCATGCTTCAGAAATGTGGAAAATGGTCCGTTTTCAAATGTTTTATTTTTGAACGTCAGTTCACATTTGTAGGTGGATCATCAGTGTTAGAGCTAAAATTAGCATGTTTAAAGTGATTTTCATGCTTCCAGGGGCCCTAAACACAAGATTTATGGAATAGTTAAAAGAGCATGAAAATGGCCAATTTACTCATTCTGAGTTCTCGAAAAGGGTTTCTTCACCCCGGGAAGTTAATTAAATACCATTTGGAGGCATTTAATGTTCGAGCAAAAACGGCTGATTTTCGACAAAAGAGATAACACCCGCCCATTACGTCATGCTTCAGAAATGTGGAAAATGGTCAGTTTTCAAATGTTTTATTTTTGAACGTCAGTTCACATTTGTAGGTGGATCATAAGTGTTAGAGCTAAAATTAGCATGTTTAAAGTGATTTTCATGCTTCCAGGGGCTCGGGAAGTGAATTAAATACTATTTTGAGGCATTTCATGTTCAATCAAAAACGGCTGATTTTCGACAAAAGAGATAACACCCCCCCATTACGTCATGCTTCAGAAATGTGGAAAATGGTCCGTTTTCAAATGTTTTATTTTTGAATGTCAGTTCACATTTGTAGGTGGATCATCAGTGTTAGAGCAAAAATTAGCATGTTTAAAGTGATTTTCATGCTTCCAGGGGCTCGGGAAGTGAATTAAATACTATTTGGAGGCATTTAATGTTCGAGCAAAAATGGCTGATTTTCGACAAAAGAGATAACTCCCCCCCATTACGTCATGCTTCAGAAATGTGGAAAATGGTCCGTTTTCAAATGTTTTATTTTTGAACGTCAGTTCACATTTGTAGGTGGATCATCAGTGTTAGAGCTAAAATTAGCATGTTTAAAGTGATTTTCATGCTTCCAGGGGCTCGGGAAGTGAATTAAATACTATTTGGAGGCATTTAATGTTCAATCAAAAACGGCTGATTTTCGACATAAGAGATAACACCCCCCCATTACGTCATGCTTCAGAAATGTGTAAAATGGTCCGTTTTCAAATGTTTTATTTTTGAACGTCAGTTCACATTTGTAGGTGGATCATCAGTGTTAGAGCTAAAATTAGCATGTTTAACGTGATTTTCATGCTTCCAGGGGCTCGGGAAGTGAATTAAATACTATTTGGAGGCATTTAATGTTCAATCAAAAACGGCTGATTTTCGACATAAGAGATAACACCCCCCCATTACGTCATGCTTCAGATATGTGGAAAATGGTTCGTTTTCAAATGTTTTATTTTTGAATGTCAGTTCACATTTGTAGGTGGATCATCAGTGTTAGAGCTAAAATCAGCATGTTTAAAGTGATTTTCATGCTTCCAGGGGATCGGGAAGTGAATTAAATACTATTTGGAGGCATTTAATGTTCGAGCAAAAATGGCTGATTTTCGACAAAAGAGATAACACCCCCCCATTACGTCATGCTTCAGAAATGTGGAAAATGGTCCGTTTTCAAATGTTTTATTTTTGAACGTCAGTTCACATTTGTAGGTGGATCATCAGTGTTAGAGCTAAAATTAGCATGTTTAAAGTGATTTTCATGCTTCCAGGGGCTCGGGAAGTGAATTAAATACTATTTGGAGGCATTTAATGTTCAATCAAAAACGGCTGATTTTCGACATAAGAGATAACACCCCCACATTACGTCATGCTTCAGAAATGTGTAAAATGGTCCGTTTTCAAATGTTTTATTTTTGAACGTCAGTTCACATTTGTAGGTGGATCATCAGTGTTAGAGCTAAAATTAGCATGTTTAAAGTGATTTTCATGCTTCCAGGGGCCCTAAACACAAGATTTATGGAATGGTGAAAAGTGCATGAAAATGGCCAATTTACTCACTCTGAGTTCTCAAAAAGGGTTTCTTCACCCCGGGAAGGTAATTAAATACCATTAGGAGGCATTTAATGTACGAGCAAAAACGGCAGATTTTCGACAAAAGAGATAACACCCCACCATTACGTCATGCTTCAGAGATGTGGAAAATGGTCCGTTTTCAAATGTTTTATTTTTGAACGTCAGTTCACATTTGTAGGTGGATCATCAGTGTTAGAGCTAAAATTAGCATGTTTAAAGTGATTTTCATGCTTCCAGGGGCTCGGGAAGTGAATTAAATACTATTTGGAGGCATTTAATGTTCAATCAAAAACGGCTGATTTTCGACAAAAGAGATAACACCCCCCCATTACCGCATGCTTCAGAAATGTGTAAAATGGTCCGTTTTCAAATGTTTTATTTTTGAACGTCAGTTCACATTTGTAGGTGGATCATCATTGTTAGAGCTAAAATTAGCATGTTAAAGTGATTTTCATGCTTTCAGGGGCCCTAAACACAAGATTTATGGAATGGTTAAAAGTGCATGAAAATGGCCAATTTACTCACTCTGAGTTCTCAAAAAGGGTTTCTTCACCCCGGGAAGGTAATTAAATACCATTAGGAGGCATTTAATGTACGAGCAAAAACGGCAGATTTTCGACAAAAGAGATAACACCCCACCATTACGTCATGCTTCAGAGATGTGGAAAATGGTCCGTTTTCAAATGTTTTATTTTTGAACGTCAGTTCACATTTGTAGGTGGATCATCAGTGTTAGAGCTAAAATTAGCATGTTTAAAGTGATTTTCATGCTTCCAGGGGCCCTAAACACAAGATTTATGGAATGGTGAAAAGTGGATGAAAATGGCCAATTTACTCACTCTGAGTTCTCAAAAAGGGTTTCTTCACCCCAGGAAGTTAATTAAATACCATTTGGAGGCATTTAATGTTCGAGCAAAAACGGTTGATTCTCGACAAAAGAGATAACACCCGCCCATTACGTCATGCTTCAGAAATGTGGAAAATGGTCAGTTTTCAAATGTTTTATTTTTGAACGTCAGTTCACATTTGTAGGTGGATCATAAGTGTTAGAGCTAAAATTAGCATGTTTAAAGTGATTTTCATACTTCCAGGGGCTCGGGAAGGGAATTAAATACTATTTGGAGACATTTAATGTTCAATCAAAAACGGCTGATTTTCGACAAAAGAGATAACACCCCCCCCATTACGTCATGCTTCAGAAATGTGGAAAATGGTCCGTTTTCAAATGTTTTATTTTTGAATGTCAGTTCACATTTGTAGGTGGATCATCAGTGTTAGAGCTAAAATTAGCATGTTTAAAGTGATTTTCATGCTTCCAGGGGCTCGGGAAGTGAATTAAATACTATTTGGAGGCATTTAATGTTCGAGCAAAAACGGCTGATTTTCGACAAAAGAGATAACACCCCCCCATTACGTCATGCTTCAGAAATGTGGAAAATGGTCCGTTTTCAAATGTTTTATTTTTGAATATCAGTTCACATTTGTAGGTGGATCATCAGTGTTAGAGCTAAAATTAGCATGTTTAAAGTGATTTTCATGCTTCCAGGGGCCCTAAACACAAGATTTAAGGAATGGTTAAAAGTGCATGAAAATGGCCAATTTACTCACTCTGAGTTCTCAAAAAGGGTTTCTTCACCCCGGGTAGTTAATTAAATACCATTTGGAGGCATTTAATGTTCGAGCAAAAACGGCTGATTTTCGACAAAAGAGATATACCCCCCCCCCCATTACGTCATGCTTCAGAAATGTGGGAAATGGTCCGTTTTCAAATGTTTTATTTTTGAACGTCAGTTCACATTTGTAGGTGGATCATCAGTGTTAGAGCTAAAATTAGCATGTTTAAAGTGTTTTTCTTGCTTCCAGGGGCCCTAAACACAAGATTTATTGAATGGTTAAAAGTGCATGAAAATGGCCAATTTACTCACTCTGAGTTCTCAAAAAGGGTTTCTTCACCCCGGGAAGTTAATTAAATACCATTTGGAGGCATTTAATGTTCGAGCAAAAACGGCTCATTTTCGACAAAAGAGATAACACCCCCCATTACGTCATGCTTCAGAAATGTGGAAAATGGTCCGTTTTCAAATGTTTTATTTTTGAACGTCAGTTCACATTTGTAGGTGGATCATCAGTGTTAGAGCTAAAATTAGCATGTTTAAAGTGATTTTCATGCTTCCAGGGGCTCGGGAAGTGAATTTAATACTATTTGGAGGCATTTATTGTTCGAGCAAAAACGGCTGATTTTCGACAAAAGAGATAACACACCCCCATTACGTCATGCTTCAGAAATGTGGAAAATGGTCCGTTTTCAAATGTTTTATTTTTGAACGTCAGTTCACATTTGTAGGTGGATCATCAGTGTTAGAGCTAAAATTAGCATGTTTAAAGTGATTTTCATGCATCCAGGGGCCCTAAACACAAGATTTATGGAATGGTTAAAAGTGCATGAAAATGGCCAATTTACTCACTCTGAGTTCTCAAAAAGGGTTTCTTCACCCCGGGAAGTTAATTAAATACCATTTGGAGGCATTTAATGTTCGAGCAAAAACGGCTGATTTTCGACAAAAGAGATAACACCCCACCATTACGTCATGCTTCAAAAATGTGGAAAATGGTCCGTTTTCAAATGTTTTATTTTTGAACGTCAGTTCACATTTGTAGGTGGATCATCAGTGTTAGAGCTAAAATTAGCATGTTTAAAGTGATTTTCATGCTTCCAGGGGCCCTAAACACAAGATTTTTAGAATGGTTAAAAGTGCATGAAAATGGCCAATTTAATCACTCTGAGTTCTCAAAAAGGGTTTCTTCAACCCGGGAAGTTAATTAAATACCATTTGGAGGCATTTAATGTTCGAGCAAAAACGGCTGATTTTCGACAAAAGACATAACACCCCCCCATTACGTCATGCTTCAGAAATGTGGAAAATGGTCGGTTTTCAAATGTTTTATTTTTGAACGTCAGTTCACATTTGTAGGTGGATCATCAGTGTTAGAGCTGAAATTAGCATGTTTAAAGTGATTTTCATGCTTCCATGGGCTCGGGAAGTGAATTAAATACTATTTGGAGGCATTTAATGTTCGAGCAAAAACGGCTGATTTTCGACAAAAGAGATAACACCCCCCCATTACGTCATGCTTCAGAAATGTGGAAAATGGTCCGTTTTCAAATGTTTTATTTTTGAACGTCAGTTCACATTTGTAGGTGGATCATCAGTGTTAGAGCTAAAATTAGCATGTTTAAAGTGATTTTCATGCTTCCAGGGGCCCTAAACACAAGATTTATGGAATGGTTAAAAGTGCATGAAAATGGCCAATTTACTCACTCTGAGTTCTCAAAAAGGGTTTCTTCACCCCGGGAAGTTAATTGAATACCATTTGGAGGCATTTAATGTTCGAGCAAAAACGGTTGATTTTCGACGAAAGAGATAACACCCGCCCATTACGTCATGCTTCAGAAATGTGGAAAATGGTCAGTTTTCAAATGTTTTATTTTTGAACGTCAGTTCACATTTGTAGGTGGATCATAAGTGTTAGAGCAAAAATTAGCATGTTTAAAGTGGTTTTCATGCTTCCAGGGGCTCGGGAAGTGAATTAAATACTATTTGGAGGCATTTAATGTTCAATAAAAAATGGCTGATTTTCGACAAAAGAGATAACACCCCCCCATTACGTCATGCTTCAGAAATGTGCAAAATGGTCCGTTTTCAAATATTTTATTTTTGAACGTCAGTTCACATTTGTAGGTGGATCATCAGTGTTAGAGCTAAAATCAGCATGTTTAAAGTGATTTTCATGCTTCCAGGGGCTTGGGAAGTGAATTAAATACTATTTGGAGTCATTTCATGTTCAATCAAAAACGGCTGATTTTCGCCAAAAGAGATAACCCCCCCCATTACGTCATGCTTCAGAAATGTGTAAAATGGTCCGTTTTCAAATGTTTTATTTTTGAACGTCAGTTCACATTTGTAGGTGGATCATCAGTGTTAGAGCTAAAATTAGCATGTTTAAAGTGATTTTCATGCTTCCTGGGGCCCTAAACACAAGATTTATGGAATGGTGAAAAGTGCATGAAAATGGCCAATTTACTCACTCTGAGTTCTCAAAAAGGGTTTCTTCACCCCGGGAAGTTAATTAAATACCATTTGGAGGCATTTAATGTTCGAGCAAAAACGGTTGATTTTCGACAAAAAAGATAACACCCGCCCATTACGTCATGCTTCAGAAATGTGGAAAATGGTCAGTTTTCAAATGTTTTATTTTTGAACGTCAGTTCACATTTGTAGGTGGATCATAAGTGTTAGAGCTAAAATTAGCATATTTAAAGTGATTTTCATACTTCCAGGGGCTCGGGAAGTGAATTAAATATTATTTGGAGGCATTTATTGTTCAATCAAAAACGGCTGATTTTCGACAAAAGAGATAACACCCCCCCATTACGTCATGCTTCAGAAATGTGGAAAATGGTCCGTTTTCAAATGTTTTATTTTTGAATGTCAGTTCACATTTGTAGGTGGATCATCAGTGTTAGAGCTAAAATTAGCATGTTTAAAGTGATTTTCATGCGTCCAGGGGCTCGGGAAGTGAATTAAATACTATTTGGAGGCATTTAATGTTCGAGCAAAAACGGCTGATTTTCGACAAAAGAGATAACACCCCCCCATTACGTCATGCTTCAGAAATGTGCAAAATGGTTCGTTTTCAAATGTTTTATTTTTGAACGTCAGTTCACATTTGTAGGTGGATCATCAGTGTTAGAGCTAAAATTAGCATGTTTAAAGTGATTTTCATGCTTCCAGGGGCTCGGGAAGTGAATTTAATACTATTTGGAGGCATTTATTGTTCGAGCAAAAACGGCTGATTTTCGACAAAAGAGATAACACCCCCCCATTACGTCATGCTTCAGAAATGTGGAAAATGGTCCGTTTTCAAATGTTTTATTTTTGAACGTCAGTTTACATTTGTAGGTGGATCATCAGTGTTAGAGCTAAAATTAGCATGTTTAAAGTGATTTTCATGCTTCCAGGGGCCCTAAACACAAGATTTATGGAATGGTTAAAAGTGCAAGAAAATGGCCAATTTACTCACTCTGAGTTCTCAAAAAGGGTTTCTTCACCCCGGGAAGTTAATTAAATACCATTTGGAGGCATTTAATGTTCGAGCAAAAACTGCTGATTTTCGACAAAAGAGATAACACCCCACCATTACGTCATGCTTCAGAAATGTGGAAAATGGTCCGTTTTCAAATGTTTTATTTTTGAACGTCAGTTCACATTTGTAGGTGGATCATCAGTGTTAGAGCTAAAATTAGCATGTTTAAAGTGATTTTCATGCTTCCAGGGGCCCAAAACACAAGATTTTTAGAATGGTTAAAAGTGCATGAAAATGGCCAATTTACTCACTCTGAGTTCTCAAAAAGGGTTTCTTCACCCCGGGAAGTTAATTAAATACCATTTGGAGGCATTTAATGTTCGAGCAAAAACGGTTGATTTTCGACAAAAGAGATAACACCCGCCCATTACGTCATGCTTCAGAAATGTGGAAAATGGTCAGTTTTCAAATGTTTTATTTTTGAACGTCAGTTCACATTTGTAGGTGGATCATAAGTGTTAGAGCTAAAATTAGCATGTTTAAAGTGATTTTCATGCTTCCATGGGCTCGGGAAGTGAATTAAATACTATTTGGAGGCATTTAATGTTCAATCAAAAGCGGCTGATTTTCGACAAAAGAGATAACACTCCCCCATTACGTCATGCTTCAGAAATGTGAAAAATGGTCCGTTTTCAAATGTTTTATTTTTGAATGTCAGTTCACATTTGTAGGTGGATCATCAGTGTTAGAGCTAAAATTAGCATGTTTAAAGTGATTTTCATACTTCCAGGGGCTCGGGAAGTGAATTAAATACTATTTGGAGACATTTAATGTTCAATCAAAAACGGCTGATTTTCGACAAAAGAGATAACACCCCCCCCATTACGTCATGCTTCAGAAATGTGGAAAATGGTCCGTTTTCAAATGTTTTATTTTTGAATGTCAGTTCACATTTGTAGGTGGATCATCAGTGTTAGAGCTAAAATTAGCATGTTTAAAGTGATTTTCATGCTTCCAGGGGCTCGGGAAGTGAATTAAATACTATTTGGAGGCATTTAATGTTCGAGCAAAAACGGCTGATTTTCGACAAAAGAGATAACACCCCCCCATTACGTCATGCTTCAGAAATGTGCAAAATGGTCCGTTTTCAAATGTTTTATTTTTGAACGTCAGTTCACATTTGTAGGTGGATCATCAGTGTTAGAGCTAAAATTAGCATGTTAAAGTGATTTTCATGCTTCCAGGGGCCCTAAACACAAGATTTATGGAATGGTTAAAAGTGCATGAAATTGGCCAATTTACTCACTCTGAGTTCTCAAAAAGGGTTTCTTCACCCCGGGAAGTTAATAATATACCATTTGGAGGCATTTAATGTTCGAGCAAAAACGGCTGATTTTCGACAAAAGAGATAACACCCCACCATTACGTCATGCTTCAGAAATGTGGGAAATGGTCCGTTTTCAAATGTTTTATTTTTGAACGTCAGTTCACATTTGTAGGTGGATCATCAGTGTTAGAGCTAAAATTAGCATGTTTAAAGTGATTTTCATGCTTCCAGGGGCTCGGGAAGTGAATTTAATACTATTTGGAGGCATTTATTGTTCGAGCAAAAACGGCTGATTTTCGACAAAAGAGATAACACCCCCCCATTACGTCATGCTTCAGTAATGTGTAAAATGGTCCGTTTTCAAATGTTTTATTTTTGAACGTCAGTTCACATTTGTAGGTGGATCATCAGTGTTAGAGCTAAAATTAGCATGTTTAAAGTGATTTTCATACTTCCAGGGGCTCGGGAAGTGAATTAAATACTATTTGGAGACATTTAATGTTCAATCAAAAACGGCTGATTTTCGACAAAAGAGATAACACCCCCCCCCATTACGTCATGCTTCAGAAATGTGGAAAATGGTCCGTTTTCAAATGTTTTATTTTTGAATGTCAGTTCACATTTGTAGGTGGATCATCAGTGTTAGAGCTAAAATTAGCATGTTTAAAGTGATTTTCATGCTTCCAGGGGCTCGGGAAGTGAATTAAATACTATTTGGAGGCATTTAATGTTCGAGCAAAAACGGCTGATTTTCGACAAAAGAGATAACACCCCCCCATTACGTCATGCTTCAGAAATGTGCAAAATGGTCCGTTTTCAAATGTTTTATTTTTGAACGTCAGTTCACATTTGTAGGTGGATCATCAGTGTTAGAGCTAAAATTAGCATGTTAAAGTGATTTTCATGCTTCCAGGGGCCCTAAACACAAGATTTATGGAATGGTTAAAAGTGCATGAAAATGGCCAATTTACTCACTCTGAGTTCTCAAAAAGGGTTTCTTCACCCCGGGAAGTTAATAATATACCATTTGGAGGCATTTAATGTTCGAGCAAAAACGGCTGATTTTCGACAAAAGAGATAACACCCCCCCATTACGTCATGCTTCAGAAATGTGGGAAATGGTCCGTTTTCAAATGTTTTATTTTTGAACGTCAGTTCACATTTGTAGGTGGATCATCAGTGTTAGAGCTAAAATTAGCATGTTTAAAGTGATTTTCATGCTTCCAGGGGCTCGGGAAGTGAATTTAATACTATTTGGAGGCATTTATTGTTCGAGCAAAAACGGCTGATTTTCGACAAAAGAGATAACACCCCCCCATTACGTCATGCTTCAGTAATGTGGAAAATGGTCCGTTTTCAAATGTTTTATTTTTGAACGTCAGTTCACATTTGTAGGTGGATCATCAGTGTTAGAGCTAAAATTAGCATGTTTAAAGTGATTTTCATGCTTCCAGGGGCCCTAAACACAAGATTTATGGAATGGTTAAAAGTGCATGAAAATGGCCAATTTACTCACTCTGAGTTCTCAAAAAGGGTTTCTTCACCACGGGAAGTTAATTAAATACCATGTGGAGGCATTTAATGTTCGAGCAAAAACGGCTTATTTTCGACAAAAGAGATAACACCCCCCCATTACGTCATGCTTCAGAAATGTGGAAAATGGTCCGTTTTCAAATGTTTTATTTTTGAACGTCAGTTCACATTTGTAGGTGGATCATCAGTGTTAGAGCTAAAATTAGCATGTTTAAAGTGATTTTCATGCTTCCAGGGGCCCTAAACACAAGATTTATGGAATAGTTAAAAGAGCATGAAAATGGCCAATTTACTCATTCTGAGTTCTCGAAAAGGGTTTCTTCACCCCGGGAAGTTAATTAAATACCATTTGGAGGCATTTAATGTTCGAGCAAAAACGGCTGATTTTCGACAAAAGAGATAACACCCGCCCATTACGTCATGCTTCAGAAATGTGGAAAATGGTCAGTTTTCAAATGTTTTATTTTTGAACGTCAGTTCACATTTGTAGGTGGATCATAAGTGTTAGAGCTAAAATTAGCATGTTTAAAGTGATTTTCATGCTTCCAGGGGCTCGGGAAGTGAATTAAATACTATTTGGAGGCATTTAATGTTCGAGCAAAAATGGCTGATTTTCGACAAAGAGATAACTCCCCCCCATTACGTCATGCTTCAGAAATGTGGAAAATGGTCCGTTTTCAAATGTTTTATTTTTGAACGTCAGTTCACATTTGTAGGTGGATCATCAGTGTTAGAGCTAAAATTAGCATGTTTAAAGTGATTTTCATGCTTCCAGGGGCCCTAAACCCAAGATTTATGGAATGGTGAAAAGTGCATGAAAATGGCCAATTTACTCACTCTGAGTTCTCAAAAAGGGTTTCTTCAACCCGGGAAGTTAATTAAATACCATTTGGAGGCATTTAATGTTCGAGCAAAAACGGCTGATTTTCGACAAAAGACATAACACCCCCCCCATTACGTCATGCTTCAGAAATGTGGAAAATGGTTGGTTTTCAAATGTTTTATTTTTGAACGTCAGTTCACATTTGTAGGTGGATCATCAGTGTTAGAGCTGAAATTAGCATGTTTAAAGTGATTTTCATGCTTCCATGGGCTCGGGAAGTGAATTAAATACTATTTGGAGGCATTTAATGTTCGAGCAAAAACGGCTGATTTTCGACAAAAGAGATAACACCCCCCCATTACGTCATGCTTCAGAAATGTGGAAAATGGTCCGTTTTCAAATGTTTTATTTTTGAACGTCAGTTCACATTTGTAGGTGGATCATCAGTGTTAGAGCTAAAATTAGCATGTTTAAAGTGATTTTCATGCTTCCAGGGGCCTTAAACACAAGATTTATGGAATGGTTAAAAGTGCATGAAAATGGCCAATTTACTCACTCTGAGTTCTCAAAAAGGGTTTCTTCACCCCGGGAAGTTAATTAAATACCATTTGGAGGCATTTAATGTTCGAGCAAAAACGGTTGATTTTCGACGAAAGAGATAACACCCGCCCATTACGTCATGCTTCAGAAATGTGGAAAATGGTCAGTTTTCAAATGTTTTATTTTTGAACGTCAGTTCACATTTGTAGGTGGATCATAAGTGTTAGAGCAAAAATTAGCATGTTTAAAGTGGTTTTCATGCTTCCAGGGGCTCGGGAAGTGAATTAAATACTATTTGGAGGCATTTAATGTTCAATAAAAAATGGCTGATTTTCGACAAAAGAGATAACACCCCCCCATTACGTCATGCTTCAGAAATGTGCAAAATGGTCCGTTTTCAAATGTTTTATTTTTGAACGTCAGTTCACATTTGTAGGTGGATCATCAGTGTTAGAGCTAAAATCAGCATGTTTAAAGTGATTTTCATGCTTCCAGGGGCTTGGGAAGTGAATTAAATACTATTTGGAGTCATTTCATGTTCAATCAAAAACGGCTGATTTTCGCCAAAAGAGATAACACCCCCCATTACGTCATGCTTCAGAAATGTGTAAAATGGTCCGTTTTCAAATGTTTTATTTTTGAACGTCAGTTCACATTTGTAGGTGGATCATCAGTGTTAGAGCTAAAATTAGCATGTTTAAAGTGATTTTCATGCTTCCAGGGGCCCTAAACACAAGATTTATGGAATGGTGAAAAGTGCATGAAAATGGCCAATTTACTCACTCTGAGTTCTCAAAAAGGGTTTCTTCACCCCGGGAAGTTAATTAAATACCATTTGGAGGCATTTAATGTTCGAGCAAAAACGGTTGATTTTCGACAAAAAAGATAACACCCGCCCATTACGTCATGCTTCAGAAATGTGGAAAATGGTCAGTTTTCAAATGTTTTATTTTTGAACCTCAGTTCACATTTGTAGGTGGATCATAAGTGTTAGAGCTAAAATTAGCACATTTAAAGTGATTTTCATACTTCCAGGGGCTCGGGAAGTGAATTAAATACTATTTGGAGGCATTTATTGTTCAATCAAAAACGGCTGATTTTCGACAAAAGAGATAACACCCCCCCATTACGTCATGCTTCAGAAATGTGGAAAATGGTCCGTTTTCAAATGTTTTATTTTTGAATGTCAGTTCACATTTGTAGGTGGATCATCAGTGTTAGAGCTAAAATTAGCATGTTTAAAGTGATTTTCATGCGTCCAGGGGCTCGGGAAGTGAATTAAATACTATTTGGAGGCATTTAATGTTCGAGCAAAAACGGCTGATTTTCGACAAAAGAGATAACACCCCCCCATTACGTCATGCTTCAGAAATGTGCAAAATGGTTCGTTTTCAAATGTTTTATTTTTGAACGTCAGTTCACATTTGTAGGTGGATCATCAGTGTTAGAGCTAAAATTAGCATGTTTAAAGTGATTTTCATGCTTCCAGGGGCTCGGGAAGTGAATTTAATACTATTTGGAGGCATTTATTGTTCGAGCAAAAACGGCTGATTTTCGACAAAAGAGATAACACCCCCCATTACGTCATGCTTCAGAAATGTGGAAAATGGTCCGTTTTCAAATGTTTTATTTTTGAACGTCAGTTCACATTTGTAGGTGGATCATCAGTGTTAGAGCTAAAATTAGCATGTTTAAAGTGATTTTCATGCTTCCAGGGGCCCTAAACACAAGATTTATGGAATGGTTGAAAGTGCATGAAAATGGCCAATTTACTCACTCTGAGTTCTCAAAAAGGGTTTCTTCACCCCGGGAAGTTAATTAAATACCATTTGGAGGCATTTAATGTTCGAGCAAAAACTGCTGATTTTCGACAAAAGAGATAACACCCCACCATTACGTCATGCTTCAGAAATGTGGAAAATGGTCCGTTTTCAAATGTTTTATTTTTGAACGTCAGTTCACATTTGTAGGTGGATCATCAGTGTTAGAGCTAAAATTAGCATGTTTAAAGTGATTTTCATGCTTCCAGGGGCCCAAAACACAAGATTTTTAGAATGGTTAAAAGTGCATGAAAATGGCCAATTTACTCACTCTGAGTTCTCAAAAAGGGTTTCTTCACCCCGGGAAGTTAATTAAATACCATTTGGAGGCATTTAATGTTCGAGCAAAAACGGTTGATTTTCGACAAAAGAGATAACACCCGCCCATTACGTCATGCTTCAGAAATGTGGAAAATGGTCAGTTTTCAAATGTTTTATTTTTGAACGTCAGTTCACATTTGTAGGTGGATCATAAGTGTTAGAGCTAAAATTAGCATGTTTAAAGTGATTTTCATGCTTCCAGGGGCTCGGGAAGTGAATTAAATACTATTTGGAGACATTTAATGTTCAATCAAAAACGGCTGATTTTCGACAAAAGAGATAACACCCCCCCATTACGTCATGCTTCAGAAATGTGTAAAATGGTCCGTTTTCAAATGTTTTATTTTTGAACGTCAGTTCACATTTGTAGGTGGATCATCAGTGTTAGAGCTAAAATTAGCATGTTTAAAGTGATTTTCATGCTTCCAGGGGCCCTAAACACAAGATTTATGGAATGGTGAAAAGTGCATGAAAATGGCCAATTTACTCACTCTGAGTTCTCAAAAAGGGTTTCTTCACCCCGGGAAGTTAATTAAATACCATTTGGAGGCATTTAATGTTCGAGCAAAAACGGTTGATTTTCGACAAAAAAGATAACACCCGCCCATTACGTCATGCTTCAGAAATGTGGAAAATGGTCAGTTTTCAAATGTTTTATTTTTGAACCTCAGTTCACATTTGTAGGTGGATCATAAGTGTTAGAGCTAAAATTAGCACATTTAAAGTGATTTTCATACTTCCAGGGGCTCGGGAAGTGAATTAAATACTATTTGGAGGCATTTATTGTTCAATCAAAAACGGCTGATTTTCGACAAAAGAGATAACACCCCCCCATTACGTCATGCTTCAGAAATGTGGAAAATGGTCCGTTTTCAAATGTTTTATTTTTGAATGTCAGTTCACATTTGTAGGTGGATCATCAGTGTTAGAGCTAAAATTAGCATGTTTAAAGTGATTTTCATGCGTCCAGGGGCTCGGGAAGTGAATTAAATACTATTTGGAGGCATTTAATGTTCGAGCAAAAACGGCTGATTTTCGACAAAAGAGATAACACCCCCCCATTACGTCATGCTTCAGAAATGTGCAAAATGGTTCATTTTCAAATGTTTTATTTTTGAACGTCAGTTCACATTTGTAGGTGGATCATCAGTGTTAGAGCTAAAATTAGCATGTTTAAAGTGATTTTCATGCTTCCAGGGGCTCGGGAAGTGAATTTAATACTATTTGGAGGCATTTATTGTTCGAGCAAAAACGGCTGATTTTCGACAAAAGAGATAACACCCCCCATTACGTCATGCTTCAGAAATGTGGAAAATGGTCCGTTTTCAAATGTTTTATTTTTGAACGTCAGTTCACATTTGTAGGTGGATCATCAGTGTTAGAGCTAAAATTAGCATGTTTAAAGTGATTTTCATGCTTCCAGGGGCCCTAAACACAAGATTTATGGAATGGTTGAAAGTGCATGAAAATGGCCAATTTACTCACTCTGAGTTCTCAAAAAGGGTTTCTTCACCCCGGGAAGTTAATTAAATACCATTTGGAGGCATTTAATGTTCGAGCAAAAACTGCTGATTTTCGACAAAAGAGATAACACCCCACCATTACGTCATGCTTCAGAAATGTGGAAAATGGTCCGTTTTCAAATGTTTTATTTTTGAACGTCAGTTCACATTTGTAGGTGGATCATCAGTGTTAGAGCTAAAATTAGCATGTTTAAAGTGATTTTCATGCTTCCAGGGGCCCAAAACACAAGATTTTTAGAATGGTTAAAAGTGCATGAAAATGGCCAATTTACTCACTCTGAGTTCTCAAAAAGGGTTTCTTCACCCCGGGAAGTTAATTAAATACCATTTGGAGGCATTTAATGTTCGAGCAAAAACGGTTGATTTTCGACAAAAGAGATAACACCCGCCCATTACGTCATGCTTCAGAAATGTGGAAAATGGTCAGTTTTCAAATGTTTTATTTTTGAACGTCAGTTCACATTTGTAGGTGGATCATAAGTGTTAGAGCTAAAATTAGCATGTTTAAAGTGATTTTCATGCTTCCAGGGGCTCGGGAAGTGAATTAAATACTATTTGGAGACATTTAATGTTCAATCAAAAACGGCTGATTTTCGACAAAAGAGATAACACCCCCCCATTACGTCATGCTTCAGAAATGTGGAAAATGGTCCGTTTTCAAATGTTTTATTTTTGAACGTCAGTTCACATTTGTAGGTGGATCATCAGTGTTAGAGCTAAAATTAGCATGTTTAAAGTGATTTTCATGCTTCCAGGGGCCCTAAACACAAGATTTATGGAATGGTTGAAAGTGCATGAAAATGGCCAATTTACTCACTCTGAGTTCTCAAAAAGGGTTTCTTCACCCCGGGAAGTTAATTAAATACCATTTGGAGGCATTTAATGTTCGAGCAAAAACTGCTGATTTTCGACAAAAGAGATAACACCCCACCATTACGTCATGCTTCAGAAATGTGGAAAATGGTCCGTTTTCAAATGTTTTATTTTTGAACGTCAGTTCACATTTGTAGGTGGATCATCAGTGTTAGAGCTAAAATTAGCATGTTTAAAGTGATTTTCATGCTTCCAGGGGCCCAAAACACAAGATTTTTAGAATGGTTAAAAGTGCATGAAAATGGCCAATTTACTCACTCTGAGTTCTCAAAAAGGGTTTCTTCACCCCGGGAAGTTAATTAAATACCATTTGGAGGCATTTAATGTTCGAGCAAAAACGGTTGATTTTCGACAAAAGAGATAACACCCGCCCATTACGTCATGCTTCAGAAATGTGGAAAATGGTCAGTTTTCAAATGTTTTATTTTTGAACGTCAGTTCACATTTGTAGGTGGATCATAAGTGTTAGAGCTAAAATTAGCATGTTTAAAGTGATTTTCATGCTTCCAGGGGCTCGGGAAGTGAATTAAATACTATTTGGAGACATTTAATGTTCAATCAAAAACGGCTGATTTTCGACAAAAGAGATAACACCCCCCCATTACGTCATGCTTCAGAAATGTGGAAAATGGTCCGTTTTCAAATGTTTTATTTTTGAATGTCAGTTAACATTTGTAGGTGGATCATCAGTGTTAGAGCTAAAATTAGCATGTTTAAAGTGATTTTCATGCTTCCAGGGGCTCGGGAAGTGAATTAAATACTATTTGGAGGCATTTATTGTTCGAGCAAAAACGGCTGATTTTCGACAAAAGAGATAACACCCCCCCATTACGTCATGCTTCAGAAATGTGCAAAATGGTCCGTTTTCAAATGTTTTATTTTTGAACGTCAGTTCACATTTGTAGGTGGATCATCAGTGTTAGAGCTAAAATTAGCATGTTAAAGTGATTTTCATGCTTCCAGGGGCCCTAAACACAAGATTTATGGAATGGTTAAAAGTGCATGAAAATGGCCAATTTACTCACTCTGAGTTCTCAAAAAGGGTTTCTTCACCCCGGGAAGTTAATAATATACCATTTGGAGGCATTTAATGTTCGAGCAAAAACGGCTGATTTTCGACAAAAGAGATAACACCCCCCCATTACGTCATGCTTCAGAAATGTGGGAAATGGTCCGTTTTCAAATGTTTTATTTTTGAACGTCAGTTCACATTTGTAGGTGGATCATCAGTGTTAGAGCTAAAATTAGCATGTTTAAAGTGATTTTCATGCTTCCAGGGGCTCGGGAAGTGAATTTAATACTATTTGGAGGCATTTATTGTTCGAGCAAAAACGGCTGATTTTCGACAAAAGAGATAACACCCCCCCATTACGTCATGCTTCAGTAATGTGGAAAATGGTCCGTTTTCAAATGTTTTATTTTTGAACGTCAGTTCACATTTGTAGGTGGATCATCAGTGTTAGAGCTAAAATTAGCATGTTTAAAGTGATTTTCATGCTTCCAGGGGCCCTAAACACAAGATTTATGGAATGGTTAAAAGTGCATGAAAATGGCCAATTTACTCACTCTGAGTTCTCAAAAAGGGTTTCTTCACCACGGGAAGTTAATTAAATACCATGTGGAGGCATTTAATGTTCGAGCAAAAACGGCTTATTTTCGACAAAAGAGATAACACCCCCCCCATTACGTCATGCTTCAGAAATGTGGAAAATGGTCCGTTTTCAAATGTTTTATTTTTGAACGTCAGTTCACATTTGTAGGTGGATCATCAGTGTTAGAGCTAAAATTAGCATGTTTAAAGTGATTTTCATGCATCCAGGGGCCCTAAACACAAGATTTATGGAATGGTTAAAAGTGCATGAAAATGGCCAATTTACTCACTCTGAGTTCTCAAAAAGGGTTTCTTCACCCCGGGAAGTTAATTAAATACCATTTGGAGGCATTTAATGTTCGAGCAAAAACGGCTGATTTTCGACAAAAGAGATAACACCCCACCATTACGTCATGCTTCAAAAATGTGGAAAATGGTCCGTTTTCAAATGTTTTATTTTTGAACGTCAGTTCACATTTGTAGGTGGATCATCAGTGTTAGAGCTAAAATTAGCATGTTTAAAGTGATTTTCATGCTTCCAGGGGCCCTAAACACAAGATTTTTAGAATGGTTAAAAGTGCATGAAAATGGCCAATTTAATCACTCTGAGTTCTCAAAAAGGGTTTCTTCAACCCGGGAAGTTAATTAAATACCATTTGGAGGCATTTAATGTTCGAGCAAAAACGGCTGATTTTCGACAAAAGACATAACACCCCCCCATTACGTCATGCTTCAGAAATGTGGAAAATGGTCTGTTTTCAAATGTTTTATTTTTGAACGTCAGTTCACATTTGTAGGTGGATCATCAGTGTTAGAGCTGAAATTAGCATGTTTAAAGTGATTTTCATGCTTCCATGGGCTCGGGAAGTGAATTAAATACTATTTGGAGGCATTTAATGTTCGAGCAAAAACGGCTGATTTTCGACAAAAGAGATAACACCCCCCCATTACGTCATGCTTCAGAAATGTGGAAAATGGTCCGTTTTCAAATGTTTTATTTTTGAACGTCAGTTCACATTTGTAGGTGGATCATCAGTGTTAGAGCTAAAATTAGCATGTTTAAAGTGATTTTCATGCTTCCAGGGGCCCTAAACACAAGATTTATGGAATGGTTAAAAGTGCATGAAAATGGCCAATTTACTCACTCTGAGTTCTCAAAAAGGGTTTCTTCACCCCGGGAAGTTAATTAAATACCATTTGGAGGCATTTAATGTTCGAGCAAAAACGGTTGATTTTCGACGAAAGAGATAACACCCGCCCATTACGTCATGCTTCAGAAATGTGGAAAATGGTCAGTTTTCAAATGTTTTATTTTTGAACGTCAGTTCACATTTGTAGGTGGATCATAAGTGTTAGAGCAAAAATTAGCATGTTTAAAGTGGTTTTCATGCTTCCAGGGGCTCGGGAAGTGAATTAAATACTATTTGGAGGCATTTAATGTTCAATAAAAAATGGCTGATTTTCGACAAAAGAGATAACACCCCCCCATTACGTCATGCTTCAGAAATGTGCAAAATGGTCCGTTTTCAAATATTTTATTTTTGAACGTCAGTTCACATTTGTAGGTGGATCATCAGTGTTAGAGCTAAAATCAGCATGTTTAAAGTGATTTTCATGCTTCCAGGGGCTTGGGAAGTGAATTAAATACTATTTGGAGTCATTTCATGTTCAATCAAAAACGGCTGATTTTCGCCAAAAGAGATAACCCCCCCCATTACGTCATGCTTCAGAAATGTGTAAAATGGTCCGTTTTCAAATGTTTTATTTTTGAACGTCAGTTCACATTTGTAGGTGGATCATCAGTGTTAGAGCTAAAATTAGCATGTTTAAAGTGATTTTCATGCTTCCTGGGGCCCTAAACACAAGATTTATGGAATGGTGAAAAGTGCATGAAAATGGCCAATTTACTCACTCTGAGTTCTCAAAAAGGGTTTCTTCACCCCGGGAAGTTAATTAAATACCATTTGGAGGCATTTAATGTTCGAGCAAAAACGGTTGATTTTCGACAAAAAAGATAACACCCGCCCATTACGTCATGCTTCAGAAATGTGGAAAATGGTCAGTTTTCAAATGTTTTATTTTTGAACGTCAGTTCACATTTGTAGGTGGATCATAAGTGTTAGAGCTAAAATTAGCATATTTAAAGTGATTTTCATACTTCCAGGGGCTCGGGAAGTGAATTAAATACTATTTGGAGGCATTTATTGTTCAATCAAAAACGGCTGATTTTCGACAAAAGAGATAACACCCCCCCATTACGTCATGCTTCAGAAATGTGGAAAATGGTCCGTTTTCAAATGTTTTATTTTTGAATGTCAGTTCACATTTGTAGGTGGATCATCAGTGTTAGAGCTAAAATTAGCATGTTTAAAGTGATTTTCATGCGTCCAGGGGCTCGGGAAGTGAATTAAATACTATTTGGAGGCATTTAATGTTCGAGCAAAAACGGCTGATTTTCGACAAAAGAGATAACACCCCCCCATTACGTCATGCTTCAGAAATGTGCAAAATGGTTCGTTTTCAAATGTTTTATTTTTGAACGTCAGTTCACATTTGTAGGTGGATCATCAGTGTTAGAGCTAAAATTAGCATGTTTAAAGTGATTTTCATGCTTCCAGGGGCCCTAAACCCAAGATTTATGGAATGGTGAAAAGTGCATGAAAATGGCCAATTTACTCACTCTGAGTTCTCAAAAAGGGTTTCTTCAACCCGGGAAGTTAATTAAATACCATTTGGAGGCATTTAATGTTCGAGCAAAAACGGCTGATTTTCGACAAAAGACATAACACCCCCCCCATTACGTCATGCTTCAGAAATGTGGAAAATGGTTGGTTTTCAAATGTTTTATTTTTGAACGTCAGTTCACATTTGTAGGTGGATCATCAGTGTTAGAGCTGAAATTAGCATGTTTAAAGTGATTTTCATGCTTCCATGGGCTCGGGAAGTGAATTAAATACTATTTGGAGGCATTTAATGTTCGAGCAAAAACGGCTGATTTTCGACAAAAGAGATAACACCCCCCCATTACGTCATGCTTCAGAAATGTGGAAAATGGTCCGTTTTCAAATGTTTTATTTTTGAACGTCAGTTCACATTTGTAGGTGGATCATCAGTGTTAGAGCTAAAATTAGCATGTTTAAAGTGATTTTCATGCTTCCAGGGGCCTTAAACACAAGATTTATGGAATGGTTAAAAGTGCATGAAAATGGCCAATTTACTCACTCTGAGTTCTCAAAAAGGGTTTCTTCACCCCGGGAAGTTAATTAAATACCATTTGGAGGCATTTAATGTTCGAGCAAAAACGGTTGATTTTCGACGAAAGAGATAACACCCGCCCATTACGTCATGCTTCAGAAATGTGGAAAATGGTCAGTTTTCAAATGTTTTATTTTTGAACGTCAGTTCACATTTGTAGGTGGATCATAAGTGTTAGAGCAAAAATTAGCATGTTTAAAGTGGTTTTCATGCTTCCAGGGGCTCGGGAAGTGAATTAAATACTATTTGGAGGCATTTAATGTTCAATAAAAAATGGCTGATTTTCGACAAAAGAGATAACACCCCCCCATTACGTCATGCTTCAGAAATGTGCAAAATGGTCCGTTTTCAAATGTTTTATTTTTGAACGTCAGTTCACATTTGTAGGTGGATCATCAGTGTTAGAGCTAAAATCAGCATGTTTAAAGTGATTTTCATGCTTCCAGGGGCTTGGGAAGTGAATTAAATACTATTTGGAGTCATTTCATGTTCAATCAAAAACGGCTGATTTTCGCCAAAAGAGATAACACCCCCCATTACGTCATGCTTCAGAAATGTGTAAAATGGTCCGTTTTCAAATGTTTTATTTTTGAACGTCAGTTCACATTTGTAGGTGGATC
Source organism: Lissotriton vulgaris (assembly GCF_964263255.1). Classification (NCBI taxonomy): domain Eukaryota; kingdom Metazoa; phylum Chordata; class Amphibia; order Caudata; family Salamandridae; genus Lissotriton; species Lissotriton vulgaris. Next base: position 149,921 of record NW_028244288.1, on the reverse strand, counting down.
ATCAGTGTTAGAGCTAAAATTAGCATGTTTAAAGTGATTTTCATGCTTCCAGGGGCCCTAAACACAAGATTTATGGAATGGTGAAAAGTGCATGAAAATGGCCAATTTACTCACTCTGAGTTCTCAAAAAGGGTTTCTTCACCCCGGGAAGTTAATTAAATACCATTTGGAGGCATTTAATGTTCGAGCAAAAACGGTTGATTTTCGACAAAAAAGATAACACCCGCCCATTACGTCATGCTTCAGAAATGTGGAAAATGGTCAGTTTTCAAATGTTTTATTTTTGAACCTCAGTTCACATTTGTAGGTGGATCATAAGTGTTAGAGCTAAAATTAGCACATTTAAAGTGATTTTCATACTTCCAGGGGCTCGGGAAGTGAATTAAATACTATTTGGAGGCATTTATTGTTCAATCAAAAACGGCTGATTTTCGACAAAAGAGATAACACCCCCCCATTACGTCATGCTTCAGAAATGTGGAAAATGGTCCGTTTTCAAATGTTTTATTTTTGAATGTCAGTTCACATTTGTAGGTGGATCATCAGTGTTAGAGCTAAAATTAGCATGTTTAAAGTGATTTTCATGCGTCCAGGGGCTCGGGAAGTGAATTAAATACTATTTGGAGGCATTTAATGTTCGAGCAAAAACGGCTGATTTTCGACAAAAGAGATAACACCCCCCCATTACGTCATGCTTCAGAAATGTGCAAAATGGTTCGTTTTCAAATGTTTTATTTTTGAACGTCAGTTCACATTTGTAGGTGGATCATCAGTGTTAGAGCTAAAATTAGCATGTTTAAAGTGATTTTCATGCTTCCAGGGGCTCGGGAAGTGAATTTAATACTATTTGGAGGCATTTATTGTTCGAGCAAAAACGGCTGATTTTCGACAAAAGAGATAACACCCCCCATTACGTCATGCTTCAGAAATGTGGAAAATGGTCCGTTTTCAAATGTTTTATTTTTGAACGTCAGTTCACATTTGTAGGTGGATCATCAGTGTTAGAGCTAAAATTAGCATGTTTAAAGTGATTTTCATGCTTCCAGGGGCCCTAAACACAAGATTTATGGAATGGTTGAAAGTGCATGAAAATGGCCAATTTACTCACTCTGAGTTCTCAAAAAGGGTTTCTTCACCCCGGGAAGTTAATTAAATACCATTTGGAGGCATTTAATGTTCGAGCAAAAACTGCTGATTTTCGACAAAAGAGATAACACCCCACCATTACGTCATGCTTCAGAAATGTGGAAAATGGTCCGTTTTCAAATGTTTTATTTTTGAACGTCAGTTCACATTTGTAGGTGGATCATCAGTGTTAGAGCTAAAATTAGCATGTTTAAAGTGATTTTCATGCTTCCAGGGGCCCAAAACACAAGATTTTTAGAATGGTTAAAAGTGCATGAAAATGGCCAATTTACTCACTCTGAGTTCTCAAAAAGGGTTTCTTCACCCCGGGAAGTTAATTAAATACCATTTGGAGGCATTTAATGTTCGAGCAAAAACGGTTGATTTTCGACAAAAGAGATAACACCCGCCCATTACGTCATGCTTCAGAAATGTGGAAAATGGTCAGTTTTCAAATGTTTTATTTTTGAACGTCAGTTCACATTTGTAGGTGGATCATAAGTGTTAGAGCTAAAATTAGCATGTTTAAAGTGATTTTCATGCTTCCAGGGGCTCGGGAAGTGAATTAAATACTATTTGGAGACATTTAATGTTCAATCAAAAACGGCTGATTTTCGACAAAAGAGATAACACCCCCCCATTACGTCATGCTTCAGAAATGTGTAAAATGGTCCGTTTTCAAATGTTTTATTTTTGAACGTCAGTTCACATTTGTAGGTGGATCATCAGTGTTAGAGCTAAAATTAGCATGTTTAAAGTGATTTTCATGCTTCCAGGGGCCCTAAACACAAGATTTATGGAATGGTGAAAAGTGCATGAAAATGGCCAATTTACTCACTCTGAGTTCTCAAAAAGGGTTTCTTCACCCCGGGAAGTTAATTAAATACCATTTGGAGGCATTTAATGTTCGAGCAAAAACGGTTGATTTTCGACAAAAAAGATAACACCCGCCCATTACGTCATGCTTCAGAAATGTGGAAAATGGTCAGTTTTCAAATGTTTTATTTTTGAACCTCAGTTCACATTTGTAGGTGGATCATAAGTGTTAGAGCTAAAATTAGCACATTTAAAGTGATTTTCATACTTCCAGGGGCTCGGGAAGTGAATTAAATACTATTTGGAGGCATTTATTGTTCAATCAAAAACGGCTGATTTTCGACAAAAGAGATAACACCCCCCCATTACGTCATGCTTCAGAAATGTGGAAAATGGTCCGTTTTCAAATGTTTTATTTTTGAATGTCAGTTCACATTTGTAGGTGGATCATCAGTGTTAGAGCTAAAATTAGCATGTTTAAAGTGATTTTCATGCGTCCAGGGGCTCGGGAAGTGAATTAAATACTATTTGGAGGCATTTAATGTTCGAGCAAAAACGGCTGATTTTCGACAAAAGAGATAACACCCCCCCATTACGTCATGCTTCAGAAATGTGCAAAATGGTTCATTTTCAAATGTTTTATTTTTGAACGTCAGTTCACATTTGTAGGTGGATCATCAGTGTTAGAGCTAAAATTAGCATGTTTAAAGTGATTTTCATGCTTCCAGGGGCTCGGGAAGTGAATTTAATACTATTTGGAGGCATTTATTGTTCGAGCAAAAACGGCTGATTTTCGACAAAAGAGATAACACCCCCCATTACGTCATGCTTCAGAAATGTGGAAAATGGTCCGTTTTCAAATGTTTTATTTTTGAACGTCAGTTCACATTTGTAGGTGGATCATCAGTGTTAGAGCTAAAATTAGCATGTTTAAAGTGATTTTCATGCTTCCAGGGGCCCTAAACACAAGATTTATGGAATGGTTGAAAGTGCATGAAAATGGCCAATTTACTCACTCTGAGTTCTCAAAAAGGGTTTCTTCACCCCGGGAAGTTAATTAAATACCATTTGGAGGCATTTAATGTTCGAGCAAAAACTGCTGATTTTCGACAAAAGAGATAACACCCCACCATTACGTCATGCTTCAGAAATGTGGAAAATGGTCCGTTTTCAAATGTTTTATTTTTGAACGTCAGTTCACATTTGTAGGTGGATCATCAGTGTTAGAGCTAAAATTAGCATGTTTAAAGTGATTTTCATGCTTCCAGGGGCCCAAAACACAAGATTTTTAGAATGGTTAAAAGTGCATGAAAATGGCCAATTTACTCACTCTGAGTTCTCAAAAAGGGTTTCTTCACCCCGGGAAGTTAATTAAATACCATTTGGAGGCATTTAATGTTCGAGCAAAAACGGTTGATTTTCGACAAAAGAGATAACACCCGCCCATTACGTCATGCTTCAGAAATGTGGAAAATGGTCAGTTTTCAAATGTTTTATTTTTGAACGTCAGTTCACATTTGTAGGTGGATCATAAGTGTTAGAGCTAAAATTAGCATGTTTAAAGTGATTTTCATGCTTCCAGGGGCTCGGGAAGTGAATTAAATACTATTTGGAGACATTTAATGTTCAATCAAAAACGGCTGATTTTCGACAAAAGAGATAACACCCCCCCATTACGTCATGCTTCAGAAATGTGGAAAATGGTCCGTTTTCAAATGTTTTATTTTTGAACGTCAGTTCACATTTGTAGGTGGATCATCAGTGTTAGAGCTAAAATTAGCATGTTTAAAGTGATTTTCATGCTTCCAGGGGCCCTAAACACAAGATTTATGGAATGGTTGAAAGTGCATGAAAATGGCCAATTTACTCACTCTGAGTTCTCAAAAAGGGTTTCTTCACCCCGGGAAGTTAATTAAATACCATTTGGAGGCATTTAATGTTCGAGCAAAAACTGCTGATTTTCGACAAAAGAGATAACACCCCACCATTACGTCATGCTTCAGAAATGTGGAAAATGGTCCGTTTTCAAATGTTTTATTTTTGAACGTCAGTTCACATTTGTAGGTGGATCATCAGTGTTAGAGCTAAAATTAGCATGTTTAAAGTGATTTTCATGCTTCCAGGGGCCCAAAACACAAGATTTTTAGAATGGTTAAAAGTGCATGAAAATGGCCAATTTACTCACTCTGAGTTCTCAAAAAGGGTTTCTTCACCCCGGGAAGTTAATTAAATACCATTTGGAGGCATTTAATGTTCGAGCAAAAACGGTTGATTTTCGACAAAAGAGATAACACCCGCCCATTACGTCATGCTTCAGAAATGTGGAAAATGGTCAGTTTTCAAATGTTTTATTTTTGAACGTCAGTTCACATTTGTAGGTGGATCATAAGTGTTAGAGCTAAAATTAGCATGTTTAAAGTGATTTTCATGCTTCCAGGGGCTCGGGAAGTGAATTAAATACTATTTGGAGACATTTAATGTTCAATCAAAAACGGCTGATTTTCGACAAAAGAGATAACACCCCCCCATTACGTCATGCTTCAGAAATGTGGAAAATGGTCCGTTTTCAAATGTTTTATTTTTGAATGTCAGTTAACATTTGTAGGTGGATCATCAGTGTTAGAGCTAAAATTAGCATGTTTAAAGTGATTTTCATGCTTCCAGGGGCTCGGGAAGTGAATTAAATACTATTTGGAGGCATTTATTGTTCGAGCAAAAACGGCTGATTTTCGACAAAAGAGATAACACCCCCCCATTACGTCATGCTTCAGAAATGTGCAAAATGGTCCGTTTTCAAATGTTTTATTTTTGAACGTCAGTTCACATTTGTAGGTGGATCATCAGTGTTAGAGCTAAAATTAGCATGTTAAAGTGATTTTCATGCTTCCAGGGGCCCTAAACACAAGATTTATGGAATGGTTAAAAGTGCATGAAAATGGCCAATTTACTCACTCTGAGTTCTCAAAAAGGGTTTCTTCACCCCGGGAAGTTAATAATATACCATTTGGAGGCATTTAATGTTCGAGCAAAAACGGCTGATTTTCGACAAAAGAGATAACACCCCCCCATTACGTCATGCTTCAGAAATGTGGGAAATGGTCCGTTTTCAAATGTTTTATTTTTGAACGTCAGTTCACATTTGTAGGTGGATCATCAGTGTTAGAGCTAAAATTAGCATGTTTAAAGTGATTTTCATGCTTCCAGGGGCTCGGGAAGTGAATTTAATACTATTTGGAGGCATTTATTGTTCGAGCAAAAACGGCTGATTTTCGACAAAAGAGATAACACCCCCCCATTACGTCATGCTTCAGTAATGTGGAAAATGGTCCGTTTTCAAATGTTTTATTTTTGAACGTCAGTTCACATTTGTAGGTGGATCATCAGTGTTAGAGCTAAAATTAGCATGTTTAAAGTGATTTTCATGCTTCCAGGGGCCCTAAACACAAGATTTATGGAATGGTTAAAAGTGCATGAAAATGGCCAATTTACTCACTCTGAGTTCTCAAAAAGGGTTTCTTCACCACGGGAAGTTAATTAAATACCATGTGGAGGCATTTAATGTTCGAGCAAAAACGGCTTATTTTCGACAAAAGAGATAACACCCCCCCCATTACGTCATGCTTCAGAAATGTGGAAAATGGTCCGTTTTCAAATGTTTTATTTTTGAACGTCAGTTCACATTTGTAGGTGGATCATCAGTGTTAGAGCTAAAATTAGCATGTTTAAAGTGATTTTCATGCATCCAGGGGCCCTAAACACAAGATTTATGGAATGGTTAAAAGTGCATGAAAATGGCCAATTTACTCACTCTGAGTTCTCAAAAAGGGTTTCTTCACCCCGGGAAGTTAATTAAATACCATTTGGAGGCATTTAATGTTCGAGCAAAAACGGCTGATTTTCGACAAAAGAGATAACACCCCACCATTACGTCATGCTTCAAAAATGTGGAAAATGGTCCGTTTTCAAATGTTTTATTTTTGAACGTCAGTTCACATTTGTAGGTGGATCATCAGTGTTAGAGCTAAAATTAGCATGTTTAAAGTGATTTTCATGCTTCCAGGGGCCCTAAACACAAGATTTTTAGAATGGTTAAAAGTGCATGAAAATGGCCAATTTAATCACTCTGAGTTCTCAAAAAGGGTTTCTTCAACCCGGGAAGTTAATTAAATACCATTTGGAGGCATTTAATGTTCGAGCAAAAACGGCTGATTTTCGACAAAAGACATAACACCCCCCCATTACGTCATGCTTCAGAAATGTGGAAAATGGTCTGTTTTCAAATGTTTTATTTTTGAACGTCAGTTCACATTTGTAGGTGGATCATCAGTGTTAGAGCTGAAATTAGCATGTTTAAAGTGATTTTCATGCTTCCATGGGCTCGGGAAGTGAATTAAATACTATTTGGAGGCATTTAATGTTCGAGCAAAAACGGCTGATTTTCGACAAAAGAGATAACACCCCCCCATTACGTCATGCTTCAGAAATGTGGAAAATGGTCCGTTTTCAAATGTTTTATTTTTGAACGTCAGTTCACATTTGTAGGTGGATCATCAGTGTTAGAGCTAAAATTAGCATGTTTAAAGTGATTTTCATGCTTCCAGGGGCCCTAAACACAAGATTTATGGAATGGTTAAAAGTGCATGAAAATGGCCAATTTACTCACTCTGAGTTCTCAAAAAGGGTTTCTTCACCCCGGGAAGTTAATTAAATACCATTTGGAGGCATTTAATGTTCGAGCAAAAACGGTTGATTTTCGACGAAAGAGATAACACCCGCCCATTACGTCATGCTTCAGAAATGTGGAAAATGGTCAGTTTTCAAATGTTTTATTTTTGAACGTCAGTTCACATTTGTAGGTGGATCATAAGTGTTAGAGCAAAAATTAGCATGTTTAAAGTGGTTTTCATGCTTCCAGGGGCTCGGGAAGTGAATTAAATACTATTTGGAGGCATTTAATGTTCAATAAAAAATGGCTGATTTTCGACAAAAGAGATAACACCCCCCCATTACGTCATGCTTCAGAAATGTGCAAAATGGTCCGTTTTCAAATATTTTATTTTTGAACGTCAGTTCACATTTGTAGGTGGATCATCAGTGTTAGAGCTAAAATCAGCATGTTTAAAGTGATTTTCATGCTTCCAGGGGCTTGGGAAGTGAATTAAATACTATTTGGAGTCATTTCATGTTCAATCAAAAACGGCTGATTTTCGCCAAAAGAGATAACCCCCCCCATTACGTCATGCTTCAGAAATGTGTAAAATGGTCCGTTTTCAAATGTTTTATTTTTGAACGTCAGTTCACATTTGTAGGTGGATCATCAGTGTTAGAGCTAAAATTAGCATGTTTAAAGTGATTTTCATGCTTCCTGGGGCCCTAAACACAAGATTTATGGAATGGTGAAAAGTGCATGAAAATGGCCAATTTACTCACTCTGAGTTCTCAAAAAGGGTTTCTTCACCCCGGGAAGTTAATTAAATACCATTTGGAGGCATTTAATGTTCGAGCAAAAACGGTTGATTTTCGACAAAAAAGATAACACCCGCCCATTACGTCATGCTTCAGAAATGTGGAAAATGGTCAGTTTTCAAATGTTTTATTTTTGAACGTCAGTTCACATTTGTAGGTGGATCATAAGTGTTAGAGCTAAAATTAGCATATTTAAAGTGATTTTCATACTTCCAGGGGCTCGGGAAGTGAATTAAATACTATTTGGAGGCATTTATTGTTCAATCAAAAACGGCTGATTTTCGACAAAAGAGATAACACCCCCCCATTACGTCATGCTTCAGAAATGTGGAAAATGGTCCGTTTTCAAATGTTTTATTTTTGAATGTCAGTTCACATTTGTAGGTGGATCATCAGTGTTAGAGCTAAAATTAGCATGTTTAAAGTGATTTTCATGCGTCCAGGGGCTCGGGAAGTGAATTAAATACTATTTGGAGGCATTTAATGTTCGAGCAAAAACGGCTGATTTTCGACAAAAGAGATAACACCCCCCCATTACGTCATGCTTCAGAAATGTGCAAAATGGTTCGTTTTCAAATGTTTTATTTTTGAACGTCAGTTCACATTTGTAGGTGGATCATCAGTGTTAGAGCTAAAATTAGCATGTTTAAAGTGATTTTCATGCTTCCAGGGGCTCGGGAAGTGAATTTAATACTATTTGGAGGCATTTATTGTTCGAGCAAAAACGGCTGATTTTCGACAAAAGAGATAACACCCCCCCATTACGTCATGCTTCAGAAATGTGGAAAATGGTCCGTTTTCAAATGTTTTATTTTTGAACGTCAGTTTACATTTGTAGGTGGATCATCAGTGTTAGAGCTAAAATTAGCATGTTTAAAGTGATTTTCATGCTTCCAGGGGCCCTAAACACAAGATTTATGGAATGGTTAAAAGTGCAAGAAAATGGCCAATTTACTCACTCTGAGTTCTCAAAAAGGGTTTCTTCACCCCGGGAAGTTAATTAAATACCATTTGGAGGCATTTAATGTTCGAGCAAAAACTGCTGATTTTCGACAAAAGAGATAACACCCCACCATTACGTCATGCTTCAGAAATGTGGAAAATGGTCCGTTTTCAAATGTTTTATTTTTGAACGTCAGTTCACATTTGTAGGTGGATCATCAGTGTTAGAGCTAAAATTAGCATGTTTAAAGTGATTTTCATGCTTCCAGGGGCCCAAAACACAAGATTTTTAGAATGGTTAAAAGTGCATGAAAATGGCCAATTTACTCACTCTGAGTTCTCAAAAAGGGTTTCTTCACCCCGGGAAGTTAATTAAATACCATTTGGAGGCATTTAATGTTCGAGCAAAAACGGTTGATTTTCGACAAAAGAGATAACACCCGCCCATTACGTCATGCTTCAGAAATGTGGAAAATGGTCAGTTTTCAAATGTTTTATTTTTGAACGTCAGTTCACATTTGTAGGTGGATCATAAGTGTTAGAGCTAAAATTAGCATGTTTAAAGTGATTTTCATGCTTCCATGGGCTCGGGAAGTGAATTAAATACTATTTGGAGGCATTTAATGTTCAATCAAAAGCGGCTGATTTTCGACAAAAGAGATAACACTCCCCCATTACGTCATGCTTCAGAAATGTGAAAAATGGTCCGTTTTCAAATGTTTTATTTTTGAATGTCAGTTCACATTTGTAGGTGGATCATCATTGTTAGAGCTAAAATTAGCATGTTTAAAGTGATTTTCATACTTCCAGGGGCTCGGGAAGTGAATTAAATACTATTTGGAGACATTTAATGTTCAATCAAAAACGGCTGATTTTCGACAAAAGAGATAACACCCCCCCCATTACGTCATGCTTCAGAAATGTGGAAAATGGTCCGTTTTCAAATGTTTTATTTTTGAATGTCAGTTCACATTTGTAGGTGGATCATCAGTGTTAGAGCTAAAATTAGCATGTTTAAAGTGATTTTCATGCTTCCAGGGGCTCGGTAAGTGAATTAAATACTATTTGGAGGCATTTAATGTTCGAGCAAAAACGGCTGATTTTCGACAAAAGAGATAACACCCCCCCATTACGTCATGCTTCAGAAATGTGCAAAATGGTCCGTTTTCAAATGTTTTATTTTTGAACGTCAGTTCACATTTGTAGGTGGATCATCAGTGTTAGAGCTAAAATTAGCATGTTAAAGTGATTTTCATGCTTCCAGGGGCCCTAAACACAAGATTTATGGAATGGTTAAAAGTGCATGAAAATGGCCAATTTACTCACTCTGAGTTCTCAAAAAGGGTTTCTTCACCCCGGGAAGTTAATAATATACCATTTGGAGGCATTTAATGTTCGAGCAAAAACGGCTGATTTTCGACTAAAGAGATAACACCCCACCATTACGTCATGCTTCAGAAATGTGGGAAATGGTCCGTTTTCAAATGTTTTATTTTTGAACGTCAGTTCACATTTGTAGGTGGATCATCAGTGTTAGAGCTAAAATTAGCATGTTTAAAGTGATTTTCATGCTTCCAGGGGCTCGGGAAGTGAATTTAATACTATTTGGAGGCATTTATTGTTCGAGCAAAAACGGCTGATTTTCGACAAAAGAGATAACACCCCCCCATTACGTCATGCTTCAGTAATGTGTAAAATGGTCCGTTTTCAAATGTTTTATTTTTGAACGTCAGTTCACATTTGTAGGTGGATCATCAGTGTTAGAGCTAAAATTAGCATGTTTAAAGTGATTTTCATGCTTCCAGGGGCCCTAAACACAAGATTTATGGAATGGTTAAAAGTGCATGAAAATGGCCAATTTACTCACTCTGAGTTCTCAAAAAGGGTTTCTTCACCACGGGAAGTTAATTAAATACCATTTGGAGGCATTTAATGTTCGAGCAAAAACGGTTGATTTTCGACAAAAGAGATAACACCCGCCCATTACGTCATGCTTCAGAAATGTGGAAAATGGTCAGTTTTCAAATGTTTTATTTTTGAACGTCAGTTCACATTTGTAGGTGGATCATAAGTGTTAGAGCTAAAATTAGCATGTTTAAAGTGATTTCCATGCTTCCAGGGGCTCGGGAAGTGAATTAAATACTATTTGGAGGCATTTAATGCTCAATCAAAAGCGGCTGATTTTCGACAAAAGAGATAACACTCCCCCATTACGTCATGCTTCAGAAATGTGAAAAATGGTCCGTTTTCAAATGTTTTATTTTTGAATGTCAGTTCACATTTGTAGGTGGATCATCAGTGTTAGAGCTAAAATTAGCATGTTTAAAGTGATTTTCATACTTCCAGGGGCTCGGGAAGTGAATTAAATACTATTTGGAGACATTTAATGTTCAATCAAAAACGGCTGATTTTCGACAAAAGAGATAACACCCCCCCCCATTACGTCATGCTTCAGAAATGTGGAAAATGGTCCGTTTTCAAATGTTTTATTTTTGAATGTCAGTTCACATTTGTAGGTGGATCATCAGTGTTAGAGCTAAAATTAGCATGTTTAAAGTGATTTTCATGCTTCCAGGGGCTCGGGAAGTGAATTAAATACTATTTGGAGGCATTTAATGTTCGAGCAAAAACGGCTGATTTTCGACAAAAGAGATAACACCCCCCCATTACGTCATGCTTCAGAAATGTGCAAAATGGTCCGTTTTCAAATGTTTTATTTTTGAACGTCAGTTCACATTTGTAGGTGGATCATCAGTGTTAGAGCTAAAATTAGCATGTTAAAGTGATTTTCATGCTTCCAGGGGCCCTAAACACAAGATTTATGGAATGGTTAAAAGTGCATGAAAATGGCCAATTTACTCACTCTGAGTTCTCAAAAAGGGTTTCTTCACCCCGGGAAGTTAATAATATACCATTTGGAGGCATTTAATGTTCGAGCAAAAATGGCTGATTTTCGACAAAAGAGATAACACCCCCCCATTACGTCATGCTTCAGAAATGTGGGAAATGGTCCGTTTTCAAATGTTTTATTTTTGAACGTCAGTTCACATTTGTAGGTGGATCATCAGTGTTAGAGCTAAAATTAGCATGTTTAAAGTGATTTTCATGCTTCCAGGGGCTCGGGAAGTGAATTTAATACTATTTGGAGGCATTTATTGTTCGAGCAAAAACGGCTGATTTTCGACAAAAGAGATAACACCCCCCCATTACGTCATGCTTCAGTAATGTGGAAAATGGTCCGTTTTCAAATGTTTTATTTTTGAACGTCAGTTCACATTTGTAGGTGGATCATCAGTGTTAGAGCTAAAATTAGCATGTTTAAAGTGATTTTCATGCTTCCAGGGGCCCTAAACACAAGATTTATGGAATGGTTAAAAGTGCATGAAAATGGCCAATTTACTCACTCTGAGTTCTCAAAAAGGGTTTCTTCACCACGGGAAGTTAATTAAATACCATGTGGAGGCATTTAATGTTCGAGCAAAAACGGCTTATTTTCGACAAAAGAGATAACACCCCCCCATTACGTCATGCTTCAGAAATGTGGAAAATGGTCCGTTTTCAAATGTTTTATTTTTGAACGTCAGTTCACATTTGTAGGTGGATCATCAGTGTTAGAGCTAAAATTAGCATGTTTAAAGTGATTTTCATGCTTCCAGGGGCCCTAAACACAAGATTTATGGAATAGTTAAAAGAGCATGAAAATGGCCAATTTACTCATTCTGAGTTCTCGAAAAGGGTTTCTTCACCCCGGGAAGTTAATTAAATACCATTTGGAGGCATTTAATGTTCGAGCAAAAACGGCTGATTTTCGACAAAAGAGATAACACCCGCCCATTACGTCATGCTTCAGAAATGTGGAAAATGGTCAGTTTTCAAATGTTTTATTTTTGAACGTCAGTTCACATTTGTAGGTGGATCATAAGTGTTAGAGCTAAAATTAGCATGTTTAAAGTGATTTTCATGCTTCCAGGGGCTCGGGAAGTGAATTAAATACTATTTTGAGGCATTTCATGTTCAATCAAAAACGGCTGATTTTCGACAAAAGAGATAACACCCCCCCATTACGTCATGCTTCAGAAATGTGGAAAATGGTCCGTTTTCAAATGTTTTATTTTTGAATGTCAGTTCACATTTGTAGGTGGGTCATCAGTGTTAGAGGGAAAATTAGCATGTTTAAAGTGATTTTCATGCTTCCAGGGGCTCGGGAAGTGAATTAAATACTATTTGGAGGCATTTAATGTTCAAGCAAAAATGGCTGATTTTCGACAAAGAGATAACTCCCCCCCATTACGTCATGCTTCAGAAATGTGGAAAATGGTCCGTTTTCAAATGTTTTATTTTTGAACGTCAGTTCACATTTGTAGGTGGATCATCAGTGTTAGAGCTAAAATTAGCATGTTTAAAGTGATTTTCATGCTTCCAGGGGCCCTAAACCCAAGATTTATGGAATGGTGAAAAGTGCATGAAAATGGCCAATTTACTCACTCTGAGTTCTCAAAAAGGGTTTCTTCAACCCGGGAAGTTAATTAAATACCATTTGGAGGCATTTAATGTTCGAGCAAAAACGGCTGATTTTCGACAAAAGACATAACACCCCCCCCATTACGTCATGCTTCAGAAATGTGGAAAATGGTCGGTTTTCAAATGTTTTATTTTTTAACGTCAGTTCACATTTGTAGGTGGATCATCAGTGTTAGAGCTGAAATTAGCATGTTTAAAGTGATTTTCATGCTTCCATGGGCTCGGGAAGTGAATTAAATACTATTTGGAGGCATTTAATGTTCGAGCAAAAACGGCTGATTTTCGACAAAAGAGATAACACCCCCCCATTACGTCATGCTTCAGAAATGTGGAAAATGGTCCGTTTTCAAATGTTTTATTTTTGAACGTCAGTTCACATTTGTAGGTGGATCATCAGTGTTAGAGCTAAAATTAGCATGTTTAAAGTGATTTTCATGCTTCCAGGGGCCTTAAACACAAGATTTATGGAATGGTTAAAAGTGCATGAAAATGGCCAATTTACTCACTCTGAGTTCTCAAAAAGGGTTTCTTCACCCCGGGAAGTTAATTAAATACCATTTGGAGGCATTTAATGTTCGAGCAAAAACGGTTGATTTTCGACGAAAGAGATAACACCCGCCCATTACGTCATGCTTCAGAAATGTGGAAAATGGTCAATTTTCAAATGTTTTATTTTTGAACGTCAGTTCACATTTGTAGGTGGATCATAAGTGTTAGAGCAAAAATTAGCATGTTTAAAGTGGTTTTCATGCTTCCAGGGGCTCGGGAAGTGAATTAAATACTATTTGGAGGCATTTAATGTTCAATAAAAAATGGCTGATTTTCGACAAAAGAGATAACACCCCCCCATTACGTCATGCTTCAGAAATGTGCAAAATGGTCCGTTTTCAAATGTTTTATTTTTGAACGTCAGTTCACATTTGTAGGTGGATCATCAGTGTTAGAGCTAAAATCAGCATGTTTAAAGTGATTTTCATGCTTCCAGGGGCTTGGGAAGTGAATTAAATACTATTTGGAGTCATTTCATGTTCAATCAAAAACGGCTGATTTTCGCCAAAAGAGATAACACCCCCCATTACGTCATGCTTCAGAAATGTGTAAAATGGTCCGTTTTCAAATGTTTTATTTTTGAACGTCAGTTCACATTTGTAGGTGGATCATCAGTGTTAGAGCTAAAATTAGCATGTTTAAAGTGATTTTCATGCTTCCAGGGGCCCTAAACACAAGATTTATGGAATGGTGAAAAGTGCATGAAAATGGCCAATTTACTCACTCTGAGTTCTCAAAAAGGGTTTCTTCACCCCGGGAAGTTAATTAAATACCATTTGGAGGCATTTAATGTTCGAGCAAAAACGGTTGATTTTCGACAAAAAAGATAACACCCGCCCATTACGTCATGCTTCAGAAATGTGGAAAATGGTCAGTTTTCAAATGTTTTATTTTTGAACCTCAGTTCACATTTGTAGGTGGATCATAAGTGTTAGAGCTAAAATTAGCACATTTAAAGTGATTTTCATACTTCCAGGGGCTCGGGAAGTGAATTAAATACTATTTGGAGGCATTTATTGTTCAATCAAAAACGGCTGATTTTCGACAAAAGAGATAACATTACGTCATGCTTCAGAAATGTGGAAAATGGTCCGTTTTCAAATGTTTTATTTTTGAATGTCAGTTCACATTTGTAGGTGGATCATCAGTGTTAGAGCTAAAATTAGCATGTTTAAAGTGATTTTCATGCGTCCAGGGGCTCGGGAAGTGAATTAAATACTATTTGGAGGCATTTAATGTTCGAGCAAAAACGGCTGATTTTCGACAAAAGAGATAACACCCCCCCATTACGTCATGCTTCAGAAATGTGCAAAATGGTTCGTTTTCAAATGTTTTATTTTTGAACGTCAGTTCACATTTGTAGGTGGATCATCAGTGTTAGAGCTAAAATTAGCATGTTTAAAGTGATTTTCATGCTTCCAGGGGCTCGGGAAGTGAATTTAATACTATTTGGAGGCATTTATTGTTCGAGCAAAAACGGCTGATTTTCGACAAAAGAGATAACACCCCCCATTACGTCATGCTTCAGAAATGTGGAAAATGGTCCGTTTTCAAATGTTTTATTTTTGAACGTCAGTTCACATTTGTAGGTGGATCATCAGTGTTAGAGCTAAAATTAGCATGTTTAAAGTGATTTTCATGCTTCCAGGGGCCCTAAACACAAGATTTATGGAATGGTTGAAAGTGCATGAAAATGGCCAATTTACTCACTCTGAGTTCTCAAAAAGGGTTTCTTCACCCCGGGAAGTTAATTAAATACCATTTGGAGGCATTTAATGTTCGAGCAAAAACTGCTGATTTTCGACAAAAGAGATAACACCCCACCATTACGTCATGCTTCAGAAATGTGGAAAATGGTCCGTTTTCAAATGTTTTATTTTTGAACGTCAGTTCACATTTGTAGGTGGATCATCAGTGTTAGAGCTAAAATTAGCATGTTTAAAGTGATTTTCATGCTTCCAGGGGCCCAAAACACAAGATTTTTAGAATGGTTAAAAGTGCATGAAAATGGCCAATTTACTCACTCTGAGTTCTCAAAAAGGGTTTCTTCACCCCGGGAAGTTAATTAAATACCATTTGGAGGCATTTAATGTTCGAGCAAAAACGGTTGATTTTCGACAAAAGAGATAACACCCGCCCATTACGTCATGCTTCAGAAATGTGGAAAATGGTCAGTTTTCAAATGTTTTATTTTTGAACGTCAGTTCACATTTGTAGGTGGATCATAAGTGTTAGAGCTAAAATTAGCATGTTTAAAGTGATTTTCATGCTTCCAGGGGCTCGGGAAGTGAATTAAATACTATTTGGAGACATTTAATGTTCAATCAAAAACGGCTGATTTTCGACAAAAGAGATAACACCCCCCCATTACGTCATGCTTCAGAAATGTGGAAAATGGTCCGTTTTCAAATGTTTTATTTTTGAACGTCAGTTCACATTTGTAGGTGGATCATCAGTGTTAGAGCTAAAATTAGCATGTTTAAAGTGATTTTCATGCTTCCAGGGGCCCTAAACACAAGATTTATGGAATGGTTGAAAGTGCATGAAAATGGCCAATTTACTCACTCTGAGTTCTCAAAAAGGGTTTCTTCACCCCGGGAAGTTAATTAAATACCATTTGGAGGCATTTAATGTTCGAGCAAAAACTGCTGATTTTCGACAAAAGAGATAACACCCCACCATTACGTCATGCTTCAGAAATGTGGAAAATGGTCCGTTTTCAAATGTTTTATTTTTGAACGTCAGTTCACATTTGTAGGTGGATCATCAGTGTTAGAGCTAAAATTAGCATGTTTAAAGTGATTTTCATGCTTCCAGGGGCCCAAAACACAAGATTTTTAGAATGGTTAAAAGTGCATGAAAATGGCCAATTTACTCACTCTGAGTTCTCAAAAAGGGTTTCTTCACCCCGGGAAGTTAATTAAATACCATTTGGAGGCATTTAATGTTCGAGCAAAAACGGTTGATTTTCGACAAAAGAGATAACACCCGCCCATTACGTCATGCTTCAGAAATGTGGAAAATGGTCAGTTTTCAAATGTTTTATTTTTGAACGTCAGTTCACATTTGTAGGTGGATCATAAGTGTTAGAGCTAAAATTAGCATGTTTAAAGTGATTTTCATGCTTCCAGGGGCTCGGGAAGTGAATTAAATACTATTTGGAGACATTTAATGTTCAATCAAAAACGGCTGATTTTCGACAAAAGAGATAACACCCCCCCATTACGTCATGCTTCAGAAATGTGGAAAATGGTCCGTTTTCAAATGTTTTATTTTTGAATGTCAGTTAACATTTGTAGGTGGATCATCAGTGTTAGAGCTAAAATTAGCATGTTTAAAGTGATTTTCATGCTTCCAGGGGCTCGGGAAGTGAATTAAATACTATTTGGAGGCATTTATTGTTCGAGCAAAAACGGCTGATTTTCGACAAAAGAGATAACACCCCCCCATTACGTCATGCTTCAGAAATGTGCAAAATGGTCCGTTTTCAAATGTTTTATTTTTGAACGTCAGTTCACATTTGTAGGTGGATCATCAGTGTTAGAGCTAAAATTAGCATGTTAAAGTGATTTTCATGCTTCCAGGGGCCCTAAACACAAGATTTATGGAATGGTTAAAAGTGCATGAAAATGGCCAATTTACTCACTCTGAGTTCTCAAAAAGGGTTTCTTCACCCCGGGAAGTTAATAATATACCATTTGGAGGCATTTAATGTTCGAGCAAAAACGGCTGATTTTCGACAAAAGAGATAACACCCCCCCATTACGTCATGCTTCAGAAATGTGGGAAATGGTCCGTTTTCAAATGTTTTATTTTTGAACGTCAGTTCACATTTGTAGGTGGATCATCAGTGTTAGAGCTAAAATTAGCATGTTTAAAGTGATTTTCATGCTTCCAGGGGCTCGGGAAGTGAATTTAATACTATTTGGAGGCATTTATTGTTCGAGCAAAAACGGCTGATTTTCGACAAAAGAGATAACACCCCCCCATTACGTCATGCTTCAGTAATGTGGAAAATGGTCCGTTTTCAAATGTTTTATTTTTGAACGTCAGTTCACATTTGTAGGTGGATCATCAGTGTTAGAGCTAAAATTAGCATGTTTAAAGTGATTTTCATGCTTCCAGGGGCCCTAAACACAAGATTTATGGAATGGTTAAAAGTGCATGAAAATGGCCAATTTACTCACTCTGAGTTCTCAAAAAGGGTTTCTTCACCACGGGAAGTTAATTAAATACCATGTGGAGGCATTTAATGTTCGAGCAAAAACGGCTTATTTTCGACAAAAGAGATAACACCCCCCCCCATTACGTCATGCTTCAGAAATGTGGAAAATGGTCCGTTTTCAAATGTTTTATTTTTGAACGTCAGTTCACATTTGTAGGTGGATCATCAGTGTTAGAGCTAAAATTAGCATGTTTAAAGTGATTTTCATGCTTCCAGGGGCCCTAAACACAAGATTTATGGAATAGTTAAAAGAGCATGAAAATGGCCAATTTACTCATTCTGAGTTCTCGAAAAGGGTTTCTTCACCCCGGGAAGTTAATTAAATACCATTTGGAGGCATTTAATGTTCGAGCAAAAACGGCTGATTTTCGATAAAAGAGATAACACCCGCCCATTACGTCATGCTTCAGAAATGTGGAAAATGGTCAGTTTTCAAATGTTTTATTTTTGAACGTCAGTTCACATTTGTAGGTGGATCATAAGTGTTAGAGCTAAAATTAGCATGTTTAAAGTGATTTTCATGCTTCCAGGGGCTCGGGAAGTGAATTAAATACTATTTTGAGGCATTTCATGTTCAATCAAAAACGGCTGATTTTCGACAAAAGAGATAACACCCCCCCATTACGTCATGCTTCAGAAATGTGGAAAATGGTCCGTTTTCAAATGTTTTATTTTTGAATGTCAGTTCACATTTGTAGGTGGATCATCAGTGTTAGAGCGAAAATTAGCATGTTTAAAGTGATTTTCATGCTTCCAGGGGCTCGGGAAGTGAATTAAATACTATTTGGAGGCATTTAATGTTCGAGCAAAAATGGCTGATTTTCGACAAAAGAGATAACTCCCCCCCATTACGTCATGCTTCAGAAATGTGGAAAATGGTCCGTTTTCAAATGCTTTATTTTTGAACGTCAGTTCACATTTGTAGGTGGATCATCAGTGTTAGAGCTAAAATTAGCATGTTTAAAGTGATTTTCATGCTTCCAGGGGCTCGGGAAGTGAATTAAATACTATTTGGAGGCATTTAATGTTCAATCAAAAACGGCTGATTTTCGACATAAGAGATAACACCCCCCATTACGTCATGCTTCAGAAATGTGTAAAATGGTCCGTTTTCAAATGTTTTATTTTTGAACGTCAGTTCACATTTGTAGGTGGATCATCAGTGTTAGAGCTAAAATTAGCATGTTTAAAGTGATTTTCATGCTTCCAGGGGCCCTAAACCCAAGATTTATGGAATGGTGAAAAGTGCATGAAAATGGCCAATTTACTCACTCTGAGTTCTCAAAAAGGGTTTCTTCACCCCGGGAAGTTAATTAAATACCATTTGGAGGCATTTAATGTTCGAGCAAAAACGGTTGATTTTCGACAAAAGAGATAACACCCGCCCATTACGTCATGCTTCAGAAATGTGGAAAATGGTCAGTTTTCAAATGTTTTATTTTTGAACGTCAGTTCACATTTGTAGGTGGATCATAAGTGTTAGAGCTAAAATTAGCATGTTTAAAGGGATTTTCATGCTTCCAGGGGCTCGGGAAGTGAATTAAATACTATTTTGAGGCATTTAATGTTCAATCAATAACGGCTGATTTTCGACAAAAGAGATAACACCCCCCCATTACGTCATGCTTCAGATATGTGGAAAATGGTTCGTTTTCAAATGTTTTATTTTTGAATGTCAGTTCACATTTGTAGGTGGATCATCAGTGTTAGAGCTAAAATCAGCATGTTTAAAGTGATTTTCATGCTTCCAGGGGCTCGGGAAGTGAATTAAATACTATTTGGAGGCATTTAATGTTCGAGCAAAAATGGCTGATTTTCGACAAAAGAGATAACACCCCCCCATTACGTCATGCTTCAGAAATGTGGAAAATGGTCCGTTTTCAAATGTTTTATTTTTGAACGTCAGTTCACATTTGTAGGTGGATCATCAGTGTTAGAGCTAAAATTAGCATGTTTAAAGTGATTTTCATGCTTCCAGGGGCTCGGGAAGTGAATTAAATACTATTTGGAGGCATTTAATGTTCAATCAAAAACGGCTGATTTTCGACATAAGAGATAACACCCCCACATTATGTCATGCTTCAGAAATGTGTAAAATGGTCCGTTTTCAAATGTTTTATTTTTGAACGTCAGTTCACATTTGTAGGTGGATCATCAGTGTTAGAGCTAAAATTAGCATGTTTAAAGTGATTTTCATGCTTCCAGGGGCCCTAAACACAAGATTTATGGAATGGTGAAAAGTGCATGAAAATGGCCAATTTACTCACTCTGAGTTCTCAAAAAGGGTTTCTTCACCCCGGGAAGTTAATTAAATACCATTTGGAGGCATTTAATGTTCGAGCAAAAACGGTTGATTTTCGACAAAAGAGATAACACCCGCCCATTACGTCATGCTTCAGAAATGTGGAAAATGGTCAGTTTTCAAATGTTTTATTTTTGAACGTCAGTTCACATTTGTAGGTGGATCATAAATGTTAGAGCTAAAATTAGCATGTTTAAAGTGATTTTCATGCTTCCAGGGGCTCGGGAAGTGAATTAAATACTACTTGGAGGCATTTAATGTTCGAGCAAAAATGGCTGATTTTCGACAAAAGAGATAACACCCCCCCATTACGTCATGCTTCAGAAATGTGGAAAATGGTCCGTTTTCAAATGTTTTATTTTTGAACGTCAGTTCACATTTGTAGGTGGATCATCAGTGTTAGAGCTAAAATTAGCATGTTTAAAGTGATTTTCATGCTTCCAGGGGCTCGGGAAGTGAATTAAATACTATTTGGAGGCATTTAATGTTCAATCAAAAACGGCTGATTTTCAACAAAAGAGATAACACCCCCCCATTACCGCATGCTTCAGAAATGTGTAAAATGGTCCGTTTTCAAATGTTTTATTTTTGAACGTCAGTTCACATTTGTAGGTGGATCATCAGTGTTAGAGCTAAAATTAGCATGTTAAAGTGATTTTCATGCTTTCAGGGGCCCTAAACACAAGATTTATGGAATGATTAAAAGTGCATGAAAATGGCCAATTTACTCACACTGAGTTCTCAAAAAGGGTTTCTTCACCCCGGGAAGTTAATTAAATACCATTAGGAGGCATTTAATGTACGAGCAAAAACGGCTGATTTTCGACAAAAGAGATAACACCCCACCATTACGTCATGCTTCAGAGATGTGGAAAATGGTCCGTTTTCAAATGTTTTATTTTTGAACGTCAGTTCACATTTGTAGGTGGATCATCAGTGTTAGAGCTAAAATTAGCATGTTTAAAGTGATTTTCATGCTTCCAGGGGCCCTAAACACAAGATTTATGGAATGGTGAAAAGTGGATGAAAATGGCCAATTTACTCACTCTGAGTTCTCAAAAAGGGTTTCTTCACCCCAGGAAGTTAATTAAATACCATTTGGAGGCATTTAATGTTCGAGCAAAAACGGTTGATTCTCGACAAAAGAGATAACACCCGCCCATTACGTCATGCTTCAGAAATGTGGAAAATGGTCAGTTTTCAAATGTTTTATTTTTGAACGTCAGTTCACATTTGTAGGTGGATCATAAGTGTTAGAGCTAAAATTAGCATGTTTAAAGTGATTTTCATACTTCCAGGGGCTCGGGAAGTGAATTAAATACTATTTGGAGACATTTAATGTTCAATCAAAAACGGCTGATTTTCGACAAAAGAGATAACACCCCCCCCATTACGTCATGCTTCAGAAATGTGGAAAATGGTCCGTTTTCAAATGTTTTATTTTTGAATGTCAGTTCACATTTGTAGGTGGATCATCAGTGTTAGAGCTAAAATTAGCATGTTTAAAGTGATTTTCATGCTTCCAGGGGCTCGGGAAGTGAATTAAATACTATTTGGAGGCATTTAATGTTCGAGCAAAAACGGCTGATTTTCGACAAAAGAGATAACACCCCCCCATTACGTCATGCTTCAGAAATGTGGAAAATGGTCCGTTTTCAAATGTTTTATTTTTGAATATCAGTTCACATTTGTAGGTGGATCATCAGTGTTAGAGCTAAAATTAGCATGTTTAAAGTGATTTTCATGCTTCCAGGGGCCCTAAACACAAGATTTATGGAATGGTTAAAAGTGTATGAAAATGGCCAATTTACTCACTCGGAGTTCTCAAAAAGGGTTTCTTCACCCCGGGAAGTTAATTAAATACCATTTGGAGGCATTTAATGTTCGAGCAAAAACGGCTGATTTTTGACAAAAGAGATAACACCCCCCCATTACCTCATGCTTCAGAAATGTGGAAAATGATCCGTTTTCAAATGTTTTATTTTTGAACGTCAGTTCACATTTGTAGGTGGATCATCAGTGTTAGAGCTAAAATTAGCATGTTTAAAGTGATTTTCATGCTTCCAGGGGCCCTAAACACAAGATTTAAGGAATGGTTAAAAGTGCATGAAAATGGCCAATTTACTCACTCTGAGTTCTCAAAAAGGGTTTCTTCACCCCGGGTAGTTAATTAAATACCATTTGGAGGCATTTAATGTTCGAGCAAAAACGGCTGATTTTCGACAAAAGAGATATACCCCCCCCCCATTACGTCATGCTTCAGAAATGTGGGAAATGGTCCGTTTTCAAATGTTTTATTTTTGAACGTCAGTTCACATTTGTAGGTGGATCATCAGTGTTAGAGCTAAAATTAGCATGTTTAAAGTGTTTTTCTTGCTTCCAGGGGCCCTAAACACAAGATTTATTGAGTGGTTAAAGGTGCATGAAAATGGCCAATTTACTCACTCTGAGTTCTCAAAAAGGGTTTCTTCACCCCGGGAAGTTAATTAAATACCATTTGGAGGCATTTAATGTTCGAGCAAAAACGGCTGATTTTCGACAAAAGAGATAACACCCCCCCATTACGTCATGCTTCAGAAATGTGGAAAATGGTCCGTTTTCAAATGTTTTATTTTTGAACGTCAGTTCACATTTGTAGGTGGATCATCAGTGTTAGAGCTAAAATTAGCATGTTTAAAGTGATTTTCATGCATCCAGGGGCCCTAAACACAAGATTTATGGAATGGTTAAAAGTGCATGAAAATGGCCAATTTACTCACTCTGAGTTCTCAAAAAGGGTTTCTTCACCCCGGGAAGTTAATTAAATACCATTTGGAGGCATTTAATGTTCGAGCAAAAACGGCTAATTTTCGACAAAAGAGATAACACCCCACAATTACGTCATGCTTCAAAAATGTGGAAAATGGTCCGTTTTCAAATGTTTTATTTTTGAACGTCAGTTCACATTTGTAGGTGGATCATCAGTGTTAGAGCTAAAATTAGCATGTTTAAAGTGATTTTCATGCTTCCAGGGGCCCTAAACACAAGATTTTTAGAATGGTTAAAAGTGCATGAAAATGGCCAATTTACTCACTCTGAGTTCTCAAAAAGGGTTTCTTCAACCCGGGAAGTTAATTAAATACCATTTGGAGGCATTTAATGTTCGAGCAAAAACGGCTGATTTTCGACAAAAGACATAACACCCCCCCCATTACGTCATGCTTCAGAAATGTGGAAAATGGTCGGTTTTCAAATGTTTTATTTTTGAACGTCAGTTCACATTTGTAGGTGGATCATCAGTGTTAGAGCTGAAATTAGCATGTTTAAAGTGATTTTCATGCTTCCATGGGCTCGGGAAGTGAATTAAATACTATTTGAAGGCATTTAATGTTCGAGCAAAAACGGCTGATTTTCGACAAAAGAGATAACACCCCCCCATTACGTCATGCTTCAGAAATGTGGAAAATGGTCCGTTTTCAAATGTTTTATTTTTGAACGTCAGTTCACATTTGTAGGTGGATCATCAGTGTTAGAGCTAAAATTAGCATGTTTAAAGTGATTTTCATGCTTCCAGGGGCCCTAAACACAAGATTTATGGAATGGTTAAAAGTGCATGAAAATGGCCAATTTACTCACTCTGAGTTCTCAAAAAGGGTTTCTTCACCCCGGGAAGTTAATCAAATACCATTTGGAGGCATTAAATGTTCGAGCAAAAACGGTTGATTTTCGACGAAAGAGATAACACCCGCCCATTACGTCATGCTTCAGAAATGTGGAAAATGGTCAGTTTTCAAATGTTTTATTTTTGAACGTCAGTTCACATTTGTAGGTGGATCATAAGTGTTAGAGCTAAAATTAGCATGTTTAAAGTGGTTTTCATGCTTCCAGGGGCTCGGGAAGTGAATTAAATACTATTTGGAGGCATTTAATGTTCAATAAAAAATGGCTGATTTTCGACAAAAGAGATAACACCCCCCCATTACGTCATGCTTCAGAAATGTGCAAAATGGTCCGTTTTCAAATGTTTTATTTTTGAACGTCAGTTCACATTTGTAGGTGGATCATCAGTGTTAGAGCTAAAATCAGCATGTTTAAAGTGATTTTCATGCTTCCAGGGGCTTGGGAAGTGAATTAAATACTATTTGGAGTCATTTCATGTTCAATCAAAAACGGCTGATTTTCGCCAAAAGAGATAACACCCCCCATTACGTCATGCTTCAGAAATGTGTAAAATGGTCCGTTTTCAAATGTTTTCTTTTTGAACGTCAGTTCACATTTGTAGGTGGATCATCAGTGTTAGAGCTAAAATTAGCATGTTTAAAGTGATTTTCATGCTTCCAGGGGCCCTAAACACAAGATTTATGGAATGGTGAAAAGTGCATGAAAATGGCCAATTTACTCACTCTGAGTTCTCAAAAAGGGTTTCTTCACCCCGGGAAGTTAATTAAATACCATTTGGAGGCATTTAATGTTCGAGCAAAAACGGTTGATTTTCGACAAAAAAGATAACACCCGCCCATTACGTCATGCTTCAGAAATGTGGAAAATGGTCAGTTTTCAAATGTTTTATTTTTGAACGTCAGTTCACATTTGTAGGTGGATCATAAGTGTTAGAGCTAAAATTAGCATATTTAAAGTGATTTTCATACTTCCAGGGGCTCGGGAAGTGAATTAAATACTATTTGGAGGCATTTATTGTTCAATCAAAAACGGCTGATTTTCGACAAAAGAGATAACACCCCCCCATTACGTCATGCTTCAGAAATGTGGAAAATGGTCCGTTTTCAAATGTTTTATTTTTGAATGTCAGTTCACATTTGTAGGTGGATCATCAGTGTTAGAGCTAAAATTAGCATGTTTAAAGTGATTTTCATGCGTCCAGGGGCTCGGGAAGTGAATTAAATACTATTTGGAGGCATTTAATGTTCGAGCAAAAACGGCTGATTTTCGACAAAAGAGATAACACCCCCCCATTACGTCATGCTTCAGAAATGTGCAAAATGGTTCGTTTTCAAATGTTTTATATTTGAACGTCAGTTCACATTTGTAGGTGGATCATCAGTGTTAGAGCTAAAATTAGCATGTTTAAAGTGATTTTCATGCTTCCAGGCGCTCGGGAAGTGAATTTAATACTATTTGGAGGCATTTATTGTTCGAGCAAAAACGGCTGATTTTCGACAAAAGAGATAACACCCCCCCATTACGTCATGCTTCAGAAATGTGGAAAATGGTCCGTTTTCAAATGTTTTATTTTTGAACGTCAGTTCACATTTGTAGAAGGATCATCAGTGTTAGAGCTAAAATTAGCATGTTTAAAGTGATTTTCATGCTTCCAGGGGCCCTAAACACAAGATTTATGGAATGGTTAAAAGTGCATGAAAATGGCCAATTTACTCACTCTGAGTTCTCAAAAAGGGTTTCTTCACCCCGGGAAGTTAATTAAATACCATTTGGAGGCATTTAATGTTCGAGCAAAAACTGCTGATTTTCGACAAAAGAGATAACACCCCACCATTACGTCATGCTTCAGAAATGTGGAAAATGGTCCGTTTTCAAATGTTTTATTTTTGAACGTCAGTTCACATTTGTAGGTGGATCATCAGTGTTAGAGCTAAAATTAGCATGTTTAAAGTGATTTTCATGCTTCCAGGGGCCCAAAACACAAGATTTTTAGAATGGTTAAAAGTGCATGAAAATGGCCAATTTACTCACTCTGAGTTCTCAAAAAGGGTTTCTTCACCCCGGGAAGTTAATTAAATACCATTTGGAGGCATTTAATGTTCGAGCAAAAACGGTTGATTTTCGACAAAAGAGATAACACCCGCCCATTACGTCATGCTTCAGAAATGTGGAAAATGGTCAGTTTTCAAATGTTTTATTTTTGAACGTCAGTTCACATTTGTAGGTGGATCATAAGTGTTAGAGCTAAAATTAGCATGTTTAAAGTGATTTTCATGCTTCCAGGGGCTCGGGAAGTGAATTAAATACTATTTGGAGGCATTTAATGTTCAATCAAAAGCGGCTGATTTTCGACAAAAGAGATAACACTCCCCCATTACGTCATGCTTCAGAAATGTGAAAAATGGTCCGTTTTCAAATGTTTTATTTTTGAATGTCAGTTCACATTTGTAGGTGGATCATCAGTGTTAGAGCTAAAATTAGCATGTTTAAAGTGATTTTCATGCTTTCAGGGGCCCTAAACACAAGATTTATGGAATGGTTAAAAGTGCATGAAAATGGCCAATTTACTCGTTCTGAGTTCTCAAAAAGGGTTTCTTCACCCTGGGAAGTTCATTAAATACCATTTGGAGACATATAATGTTCGAGCAAAAACGGCTGATTTTCGAATAAAGAGATAACACCCCCCCCCCATTACGTCATGCTTCAGAAATGTGGAAAATGGTCCGTTTTCAAATGTTTTATTTTTGAACGTCAGTTCACATTTGTAGGTGGATCATCAGTGTTAGAGCTAAAATTAGCATGTTTAAAGTGATTTTCATGCTTCCAGGGGCCCTAAACACAAGATTTATGGAATGGTTAAAAGTGCATGAAAATGGCCAATTTACTCACTCTGAGTTCTCAAAAAGGGTTTCTTCACCCCGGGAAGTTAATTAAATACCATTTGGAGGCATTTAATGTTCGAGCAAAAACGGCTGATTTTCGACAAAAGACATAACCCCCCCCCCCCATTACGTCATGCTTCAGAAATGTGGAAAATGGTCCGTTTTCAAATGTTTTATTTTTGAACGTCAGTTCACATTTGTAGGTGGATCATAAGTGTTAGAGCTAAAATTAGCATGTTTAAAGTGGTTTTCATGCTTCCAGGGGCTCGGGAAGTGAATTAAATACTATTTGGAGGCATTTAATGTTCAATAAAAAATGGCTGATTTTCGACAAAAGAGATTACACCCCCCCATTACGTCATGCTTCAGAAATGTGCAAAATGGTCCGTTTTCAAATGTTTTATTTTTGAACGTCAGTTCACATTTGTAGGTGGATCATCAGTGTTAGAGCTAAAATTAGCATGTTTAAAGTGATTTTCATGCTTCCAGGGGCCCTAAACACAAGATTTATGGAATGGTGAAAAGTGCATGAAAATGGCCAATTTACTCACTCTGAGTTCTCAAAAAGGGTTTCTTCACCCCGGGAAGTTAATTAAATACCATTTGGAGGCATTTAATGTTCGAGCAAAAACGGTTGATTTTTGACAAAAAAGATAACACCCGCCCATTACGTCATGCTTCAGAAATATGGAAAATGGTCAGTTTTCAAATGTTTTATTTTTGAACGTCAGTTCACATTTGTAGGTGGATCATAAGTGTTAGAGCTAAAATTAGCATATTTAAAGTGATTTTCATACTTCCAGGGGCTCGGGAAGTGAATTAAATACTATTTGGAGGCATTTATTGTTCAATCAAAAACGGCTGATTTTCGACAAAAGAGATAACACCCCCCCATTACGTCATGCTTCAGAAATGTGGAAAATGGTCCGTTTTCAAATGTTTTATTTTTGAATGTCAGTTCACATTTGTAGGTGGATCATCAGTGTTAGAGCTAAAATTAGCATGTTTAAAGTGATTTTCATGCGTCCAGGGGCTCGGGAAGTGAATTAAATACTATTTGGAGGCATTTAATGTTCGAGCAAAAACGGCTGATTTTCAACAAAAGAGATAACACCCCCCCATTACGTCATGCTTCAGAAATGTGCAAAATGGTCCGTTTTCAAATGTTTTATTTTTGAACGTCAGTTCACATTTGCAGGTGGATCATCAGTGTTAGAGCTAAAATTAGCATGTTTAAAGTGATTTTCATGCTTCCAGGGGCTCGGGAAGTGAATTTAATGCTATTTGGAGGCATTTATTGTTCGAGCAAAAACGGCTGATTTTCGACAAAAGAGATAACACCCCCCCATTACGTCATGCTTCAGAAATGTGGAAAATGGTCCGTTTTCAAATGTTTTATTTTTGAACGTCAGTTCACATTTGTAGGTGGATCATCAGTGTTAGAGCTAAAATTAGCATGTTTAAAGTGATTTTCATGCTTCCAGGGGCCCTAAACACAAGATTTATGGAATGGTTAAAAGTGCATGAAAATGGCCAATTTACTCACTCTGAGTTCTCAAAAAGGGTTTCTTCACCCCGGGAAGTTAATTAAATACCATTTGGAGGCATTTAATGTTCGAGCAAAAACTGCTGATTTTCGACAAAAGAGATAACACCCCACCATTACGTCATGCTTCAGAAATGTGGAAAATGGTCCGTTTTCAAATGTTTTATTTTTGAACGTCAGTTCACATTTGTAGGTGGATCATCAGTGTTAGAGCTAAAATTAGCATGTTTAAAGTGATTTTCATGCTTCCAGGGGCCCAAAACACAAGATTTTTAGAATGGTTAAAAGTGCATGAAAATGGCCAATTTACTCACTCTGAGTTCTCAAAAAGGGTTTCTTCACCCCGGGAAGTTAATTAAATACCATTTGGAGGCATTTAATGTTCGAGCAAAAACGGCTGATTTTCGACAAAAGAGATAACACCCCCCCATTACGTCATGCTTCAGAAATGTGCAAAATCGTCCGTTTTCAAATGTTTTATTTTTGAACGTCAGTTCACATTTGTAGGTGGATCATCAGTGTAAGAGCTAAAATTAGCATGTTTAAAGTGATTTTCATGCTTCCAGGGGCTTGGGAAGTGAATTAAATACTATTTGGAGTCATTTAATGTTCAATCAAAAACGGCTGATTTTCGACAAAAGAGATAACACCCCCCCATTACGTCATGCTTCAGAAATGTGTAAAATGGTCCGTTTTCAAATGTTTTATTTTTGAACGTCAGTTCACATTTGTAGGTGGATCATCAGTGTTAGAGCTAAAATTAGCATGTTTAAAGTGATTTTCATGCTTTCAGGGGCCCTAAACACAAGATTTATGGAATGGTTAAAAGTGCATGAAAATGGCCAATTTACTCGTTCTGAGTTCTCAAAAAGGGTTTCTTCACCCTGGGAAGTTCATTAAATACCATTTGGAGACATATAATGTTCGAGCAAAAACGGCTGATTTTCGACAAAAGAGATAACACCCCCCCCCCCCATTACGTCATGCTTCAGAAATGTGGAAAATGGTCCGTTTTCAAATGTTTTATTTTTGAACGTCAGTTCACATTTGTAGGTGGATCATCAGTGTTAGAGCTAAAATTAGCATGTTTAAAGTGATTTTCATGCTTCCAGGGGCCCTAAACACAAGATTTATGGAATGGTTAAAAGTGCATGAAAATGGCCAATTTACTCACTCTGAGTTCTCAAAAAGGGTTTCTTCACCCCGGGAAGTTAATTAAATACCATTTGGAGGCATTTAATGTTCGAGCAAAAACGGCTGATTTTCGACAAAAGACATAACACCCCCCCCATTACGTCATGCTTCAGAAATGTGGAAAATGGTCCGTTTTCAAATGTTTTATTTTTGAACTCAGTTCACATTTGTAGGTGGATCATCAGTGTTAGAGCTAAAATTAGCATGTTTAAAGTGATTTTCATGCTTCCAGGGGCTCGGGAAGTGAATTAAATACTATTTGGAGGCATTTAATGTTCGAGCAAAAATGGCTGATTTTCGACAAAAGAGATAACACCCCCCATTACGTCATGCTTCAGAAATGTGGAAAATGGTCCGTTTTCAAATGTTTTATTTTTGAACGTCAGTTCACATTTGTAGGTGGATCATCAGTGTTAGAGCTAAAATTACCATGTTTAAAGTGATTTTCATGCTTCCAGGGGCCCTAAACACAAGATTTATGGAATGGTTAAAAGTGCATGAAAATGGCCAATTTACTCACTCTGAGTTCTCAAAAAGGGTTTCTTCACCCCGGGAAGTTAATTAAATACCATTTGGAGGCATTTAATGTTCGAGCAAAAACGGTTGATTTTCGACGAAAGAGATAACACCCGCCCATTACGTCATGCTTCAGAAATGTGGAAAATGGTCAGTTTTCAAATGTTTTATTTTTGAACGTCAGTTCACATTTGTAGGTGGATCATAAGTGTTAGAGCTAAAATTAGCATGTTTAAAGTGGTTTTCATGCTTCCAGGGGCTCGGGAAGTGAATTAAATACTATTTGGAGTCATTTCATGTTCAATCAAAAACGGCTGATTTTCGCCAAAAGAGATAACACCCCCCATTACGTCATGCTTCAGAAATGTGTAAAATGGTCCGTTTTCAAATGTTTTATTTTTGAACGTCAGTTCACATTTGTAGGTGGATCATCAGTGTTAGAGCTAAAATTAGCATGTTTAAAGTGATTTTCATGCTTCCAGGGGCCCTAAACACAAGATTTATGGAATGGTGAAAAGTGCATGAAAATGGCCAATTTACTCACTCTGAGTTCTCAAAAAGGGTTTCTTCACCCCGGGAAGTTAATTAAATACCATTTGGAGGCATTTAATGTTCGAGCAAAAACGGTTGATTTTCGACAAAAAAGATAACACCCGCCCATTACGTCATGCTTCAGAAATATGGAAAATGGTCAGTTTTCAAATGTTTTATTTTTGAACGTCAGTTCACATTTGTAGGTGGATCATAAGTGTTAGAGCTAAAATTAGCATATTTAAAGTGATTTTCATACTTCCAGGGGCTCGGGAAGTGAATTAAATACTATTTGGAGGCATTTATTGTTCGATCAAAAACGGCTGATTTTCGACAAAAGAGATAACACCCCCCCATTACGTCATGCTTCAGAAATGTGGAAAATGGTCCGTTTTCAAATGTTTTATTTTTGAATGTCAGTTCAAATTTGTAGGTGGATCATCAGTGTTAGAGCTAAAATTAGCATGTTTAAAGTGATTTTCATGCGTCCAGGGGCTCGGGAAGTGAATTAAATACTATTTGGAGGCATTTAATGTTCGAGCAAAAACGGCTGATTTTCGACAAAAGAGATAACACCCCCCCATTACGTCATGCTTCAGAAATGTGCAAAATGGTCCGTTTTCAAATGTTTTATTTTTGAACGTCAGTTCACATTTGTAGGTGGATCATCAGTGTTAGAGCTAAAATTAGCATGTTTAAAGTGATTTTCATGCTTCCAGGGGCTCGGGAAGTGAATTTAATACTATTTGGAGGCATTTATTGTTCGAGCAAAAACGGCTGATTTTCGACAAAAGAGATAACACCCCCCCATTACGTCATGCTTCAGAAATGTGGAAAATGGTCCGTTTTCAAATGTTTTATTTTTGAACGTCAGTTCACATTTGTAGGTGGATCATCAGTGTTAGAGCTAAAATTAGCATGTTTAAAGTGATTTTCATGCTTCCAGGGGCCCTAAACACAAGATTTATGGAATGGTTAAAAGTGCATGAAAATGGCCAATTTACTCACTCTGAGTTCTCAAAAAGGGTTTCTTCACCCGGGAAGTTAATTAAATACCATTTGGAGGCATTTAATGTTCGAGCAAAAACTGCTGATTTTCGACAAAAGAGATAACACCCCACCATTACGTCATGCTTCAGAAATGTGGAAAATGGTCCGTTTTCAAATGTTTTATTTTTGAACGTCAGTTCACATTTGTAGGTGGATCATCAGTGTTAGAGCTAAAATTAGCATGTTTAAAGTGATTTTCATGCTTCCAGGGGCCCAAAACACAAGATTTTTAGAATGGTTAAAAGTGCATGAAAATGGCCAATTTACTCACTCTGAGTTCTCAAAAAGGGTTTCTTCACCCCGGGAAGTTAATTAAATACCATTTGGAGGCATTTAATGTTCGAGCAAAAACGGCTGATTTTCGACAAAAGACATAACACCCCCCCATTACGTCATGCTTCAGAAATGTGGAAAATGGTCCGTTTTCAAATGTTTTATTTTTGAACGTCAGTTCACATTTGTAGGTGGATCATCAGTGTTAGAGCTAAAATTAGCATGTTTAAAGTGATTTTCATGCTTCCAGGGGCTCGGGAAGTGAATTAAATACTATTTGGAGGCATTTAATGTTCGAGCAAAAACGGCTGATTTTCGACAAAAGAGATAACACCCCCCATTACGTCATGCTTCAGAAATGTGGAAAATGGTCCGTTTTCAAATGTTTTATTTTTGAACGTCAGTTCACATTTGTAGGTGGATCATCAGTGTTAGATCTAAAATTAGCATGTTTAAAGTGATTTTCATGCTTCCAGGGGCCCTAAACACAAGATTTATGGAATGGTTAAAAGTGCATGAAAATGGCCAATTTACTCACTCTGAGTTCTCAAAAAGGGTTTCTTCACCCCGGGAAGTTAATTAAATACCATTTGGAGGCATTTAATGTTCGAGCAAAAACGGTTGATTTTCGACAAAAGAGATAACACCCGCCCATTACGTCATGCTTCAGAAATGTGGAAAATGGTCAGTTTTCAAATGTTTTATTTTTGAACGTCAGTTCACATTTGAAGGTGGATCATAAGTGTTAGAGCTAAAATTAGCATGTTTAAAGTGATTTTCATGCTTCCAGGGGCTCGGGAAGTGAATTAAATACTATTTGGAGGCATTTAATGTTCAATCAAAAGCGGCTGATTTTCGACAAAAGAGATAACACTCCCCCATTACGTCATGCTTCAGAAATGTGAAAAATGGTCCGTTTTCAAATGTTTTATTTTTGAATGTCAGTTCACATTTGTAGGTGGATCATCAGTGTTAGAGCTAAAATTAGCATGTTTAAAGTGATTTTCATGCTTCCAGGGGCTCGGGGAGTGAATTAAATACTATTTGGAGGCATTTAATGTTCGAGCAAAAACGGCTGATTTTCGACAAAAGAGATAACACCCCCCCATTACGTCATGCTTCAGAAATGTGCAAAATGGTCCGTTTTCAAATGTTTTATTTTTGAACGTCAGTTCACATTTGTAGGTGGATCATCAGTGTTAGAGCTAAAATTAGCATGTTTAAAGTGATTTTCATGCTTCCAGGGGCTCGGGAAG
Organism: Lissotriton vulgaris; assembly: GCF_964263255.1. Lineage (NCBI taxonomy): Eukaryota > Metazoa > Chordata > Amphibia > Caudata > Salamandridae > Lissotriton > Lissotriton vulgaris. The sequence goes on along the minus strand of NW_028244288.1, from coordinate 117,067 downwards.
TGAATTTAATACTATTTGGAGGCATTTATTGTTCGAGCAAAAACGGCTGATTTTCGACAAAAGAGATAACACCCCCCCATTACGTCATGCTTCAGAAATGTGGAAAATGGTCCGTTTTCAAATGTTTTATTTTTGAACGTCAGTTCACATTTGTAGGTGGATCATCAGTGTTAGAGCTAAAATTAGCATGTTTAAAGTGATTTTCATGCTTCCAGGGGCCCTAAACACAAGATTTATGGAATGGTTAAAAGTGCATGAAAATGGCCAATTTACTCACTCTGAGTTCTCAAAAAGGGTTTCTTCACCCGGGAAGTTAATTAAATACCATTTGGAGGCATTTAATGTTCAAGCAAAAACTGCTGATTTTCGACAAAAGAGATAACACCCCACCATTACGTCATGCTTCAGAAATGTGGAAAATGGTCCGTTTTCAAATGTTTTATTTTTGAACGTCAGTTCACATTTGTAGGTGGATCATCAGTGTTAGAGCTAAAATTAGCATGTTTAAAGTGATTTTCATGCTTCCAGGGGCCCAAAACACAAGATTTTTAGAATGGTTAAAAGTGCATGAAAATGGCCAATTTACTCACTCTGAGTTCTCAAAAAGGGTTTCTTCACCCCGGGAAGTTAATTAAATACCATTTGGAGGCATTTAATGTTCGAGCAAAAACGGCTGATTTTCGACAAAAGACATAACACCCCCCCATTACGTCATGCTTCAGAAATGTGGAAAATGGTCCGTTTTCAAATGTTTTATTTTTGAACGTCAGTTCACATTTGTAGGTGGATCATCAGTGTTAGAGCTAAAATTAGCATGTTTAAAGTGATTTTCATGCTTCCAGGGGCTCGGGAAGTGAATTAAATACTATTTGGAGGCATTTAATGTTCGAGCAAAAACGGCTGATTTTCGACAAAAGAGATAACACCCCCCATTACGTCATGCTTCAGAAATGTGGAAAATGGTCCGTTTTCAAATGTTTTATTTTTGAACGTCAGTTCACATTTGTAGGTGGATCATCAGTGTTAGATCTAAAATTAGCATGTTTAAAGTGATTTTCATGCTTCCAGGGGCCCTAAACACAAGATTTATGGAATGGTTAAAAGTGCATGAAAATGGCCAATTTACTCACTCTGAGTTCTCAAAAAGGGTTTCTTCACCCCGGGAAGTTAATTAAATACCATTTGGAGGCATTTAATGTTCGAGCAAAAACGGTTGATTTTCGACAAAAGAGATAACACCCGCCCATTACGTCATGCTTCAGAAATGTGGAAAATGGTCAGTTTTCAAATGTTTTATTTTTGAACGTCAGTTCACATTTGAAGGTGGATCATAAGTGTTAGAGCTAAAATTAGCATGTTTAAAGTGATTTTCATGCTTCCAGGGGCTCGGGAAGTGAATTAAATACTATTTGGAGGCATTTAATGTTCAATCAAAAGCGGCTGATTTTCGACAAAAGAGATAACACTCCCCCATTACGTCATGCTTCAGAAATGTGAAAAATGGTCCGTTTTCAAATGTTTTATTTTTGAATGTCAGTTCACATTTGTAGGTGGATCATCAGTGTTAGAGCTAAAATTAGCATGTTTAAAGTGATTTTCATGCTTCCAGGGGCTCGGGGAGTGAATTAAATACTATTTGGAGGCATTTAATGTTCGAGCAAAAACGGCTGATTTTCGACAAAAGAGATAACACCCCCCCCATTACGTCATGCTTCAGAAATGTGCAAAATGGTCCGTTTTCAAATGTTTTATTTTTGAACGTCAGTTCACATTTGTAGGTGGATCATCAGTGTTAGAGCTAAAATTAGCATGTTTAAAGTGATTTTCATGCTTCCAGGGGCTTGGGAAGTGAATTAAATACTATTTGGAGGCATTTAATGTTCAATCAAAAGCGGCTGATTTTCGACAAAAGAGATAACACTCCCCCATTACGTCATGCTTCAGAAATGTGAAAAATGGTCCGTTTTCAAATGTTTTATTTTTGAATGTCAGTTCACATTTGTAGGTGGATCATCAGTGTTAGAGCTAAAATTAGCATGTTTAAAGTGATTTTCATGCTTCCAGGGGCTCGGGGAGTGAATTAAATACTATTTGGAGGCATTTAATGTTCGAGCAAAAACGGCTGATTTTCGACAAAAGAGATAACACCCCCCCATTACGTCATGCTTCAGAAATGTGCAAAATGGTCCGTTTTCAAATGTTTTATTTTTGAACGTCAGTTCACATTTGTAGGTGGATCATCAGTGTTAGAGCTAAAATTAGCATGTTTAAAGTGATTTTCATGCTTCCAGGGGCTTGGGAAGTGAATTAAATACTATTTGGAGTCATTTAATGTTCAATCAAAAACGGCTGATTTTCGACAAAAGAGATAACACCCCCCCATTACGTCATGCTTGAGAAATGTGTAAAATGGTCCGTTTTCAAATGTTTTATTTTTGAACGTCATTTCACATTTGTAGGTGGATCATCAGTGTTAGAGCTAAAATTAGCATGTTTAAAGTGATTTTCATGCTTTCAGGGGCCCTAAACACAAGATTTATGGAATGGTTAAAAATGCATGAAAATGGCCAATTTACTCGTTCTGAGTTCTCAAAAAGGGTTTCTTCACCCTGGGAAGTTCATTAAATACCATTTGGAGACATATAATGTTCGAGCAAAAACGGCTGATTTTCGACAAAAGAGATAACACCCCCCCCCATTACGTCATGCTTCAGAAATGTGGAAAATGGTCCGTTTTCAAATGTTTTATTTTTGAACGTCAGTTCACATTTGTAGGTGGATCATCAGTGTTAGAGCTAAAATTAGCATGTTTAAAGTGATTTTCATGCTTCCAGGGGCCCTAAACACAAGATTTATGGAATGGTTAAAAGTGCATGAAAATGGCCAATTTACTCGTTCTGAGTTCTCAAAAAGGGTTTCTTCACCCTGGGAAGTTCATTAAATACCATTTGGAGACATATAATGTTCGAGCAAAAACGGCTGATTTTCGACAAAAGAGATAACACCCCCCCCCAATACGTCATGCTTCAGAAATGTGGAAAATGATCCATTTTCAAATGTTTTATTTTTGAACGTCAGTTCACATTTGTAGGTGGATCATCAGTGTTAGAGCTAAAATTAGCATGTTTAAAGTGATTTTCATGCTTCCATGGGCTTGGGAAGTGAATTAAATACTATTTGGAGGCATTTAATGTTCGAGCAAAAACGGCTGATTTTCGACAAAGGAGATAACACCCCCCCCCATTACGTCATGCTTCAGAAATGTGGAAAATGGTCCGTTTTCAAATGTTTTATTTTTGAACGTCAGTTCACATTTGTAGGTGGATCATCAGTGTTAGAGCTAAAATTAGCATGTTTAAAGTGATTTTCATGCTTCCAGGGGCCCTAAACACAAGATTTATGGAATGGTTAAAAGTGCATGAAAATGGCCAATTTACTCACTCTGAGTTCTCAAAAAGGGTTTCTTCACCCCGGGAAGTTAATTAAATACCATTTGGAGGCATTTAATGTTCGAGCAAAAACGGTTGATTTTTGACAAAAGAGATAACACCCGCCCATTACGTCATGCTTCAGAAATGTGGAAAATGGTCAGTTTTCAAATGTTTTATTTTTGAACGTCAGTTCACATTTGTAGGTGGATCATAAGTGTTAGAGCTAAAATTAGCATGTTTAAAGTGATTTTCATGCTTCCAGGGGCTCGGGAAGTGAATTAAATACTTTTTGGAGGCATTTAATGTTCAATCAAAAACGGCTGATTTTCGACAAAAGAGATAACACTCCCCCATTACGTCATGCTTCAGAAATGTGGAAAATGGTCCGTTTTCAAATGTTTTATTTTTGAATGTCAGTTCACATTTGTAGGTGGATCATCAGTGTTAGAGCTAAAATTAGTATGTTTAAAGTGATTTTCATGCTTCCAGGGGCTCGGGAAGTGAATTAAATACTATTTGGAGGCATTTAATGTTCGAGCAAAAACGGCTGATTTTCGACAAAAGAGATAACACCCCCCCATTACGTCATGCTTCAGAAATGTGCAAAATGGTCTGTTTTCAAATGTTTTATTTTTGAACGTCAGTTCACATTTGTAGGTGGATCATCAGTGTTAGAGCTAAAATTAGCATGTTTAAAGTGATTTTCATGCTTCCAGGGGCTCGGGAAGTGAATTAAATACTATTTTGAGGCATTTAATGTTCAATCAAAAACGGCTGATTTTCGACAAAAGAGATAACACCCCCCCATTACGTCATGCTTCAGAAATGTGGAAAATGGTCCATTTTCAAATGTTTTATTTTTGAACGTCAGTTCACATTTGTAGGTGGATCATCAGTGTTAGAGCTAAAATTAGCATGTTTAAAGTGATTTTCATGCTTCCAGGGGCTCGGGAAGTGAATTAAATACTATTTGGAGGCATTTAATGTTCAATCAAAAACGGCTGATTTTCGACATAAGAGATAACACCCCCCCAATTACGTCATGCTTCAGAAATGTGTAAAATGGTCCGTTTTCAAATGTTTTATTTTTGAACGTCAGTTCACATTTGTAGGTGGATCATCAGTGTTAGAGCTAAAATTAGCATGTTTAAAGTGATTTTCATGCTTCCAGGGGCCCTAAACACAAGATTTATGGAATGGTGAAAAGTGCATGAAAATGGCCAATTTACTCACTCTGAGTTCTCAAAAAGGGTTTCTTCACCCCGGGAAGTTTATTAAATACCATTTGGAGGCATTTAATGTTCGAGCAAAAACGGTTGATTTTCGACAAAAGAGATAACACCTGCCCATTACGTCATGCTTTAGAAATGTGGAAAATGGTCAGTTTTCAAATGTTTTATTTTTGAACGTCAGTTCACATTTGTAGGTGGATCATAAGTGTTAGAGCTAAAATTAGCATGTTTAAAGTGATTTTCATGCTTCCAGGGGCTCGGGAAGTGAATTAAATACTATTTTGAGGCATTTAATGTTCAATCAAAAACGGCTGATTTTCGACAAAAGAGATAACACCCCCCCATTACGTCTTCCTTCAGATATGTGGAAAATGGTTCGTTTTCAAATGTTTTATTTTTGAATGTCAGTTCACATTTGTAGGTGGATCATCAGTGTTAGAGCTAAAATTAGCATGTTTAAAGTGATTTTCATGCTTCCAGGGGCTCGGGAAGTGAATTAAATACTATTTGGAGGCATTTAATGTCCAATCAAAAACGGCTGATTTTCGACAAAAGAGATAACACCCCCCCCCCCATTACGTCATGCTTCAGAAATGTGGAAAATGGTCCGTTTTCAAATGTTTTATTTTTGAACGTCAGTTCACATTTGTAGGTGGATCATCAGTGTTAGAGCTAAAATTAGCATGTTTAAAGTGATTTTCATGCTTCCAGGGGCCCTAAACACAAGATTTATGGAATGGTTAAAAGTGCATGAAAATGGCCAATTTACTCGTTCTGAGTTCTCAAAAAGGGTTTCTTCACCCCGGGAAGTTAATTAAATACCATTTGGAGGCATTTAATGTTCGAGCAAAAACGGCTGATTTTCGACAAAAGACATAACACCCCCCCATTACGTCATGCTTCAGAAATGTGGAAAATGGTCCGTTTTCAAATGTTTTATTTTTGAACGTCAGTTCACATTTGTAGGTGGATCATCAGTGTTAGAGCTAAAATTAGCATGTTTAAAGTGATTTTCATGCTTCCAGGGGCTCGGGAAGTGAATTAAATACTATTTGGAGGCATTTAATGTTCGAGCAAAAACGGCTGATTTTCGACAAAAGAGATAACACCCCCCATTACGTCATGCTTCAGAAATGTGGAAAATGGTCCGTTTTCAAATGTTTTATTTTTGAACGTCAGTTCACATTTGTAGGTGGATCATCAGTGTTAGATCTAAAATTAGCATGTTTAAAGTGATTTTCATGCTTCCAGGGGCCCTAAACACAAGATTTATGGAATGGTTAAAAGTGCATGAAAATGGCCAATTTACTCACTCTGAGTTCTCAAAAAGGGTTTCTTCACCCCGGGAAGTTAATTAAATACCATTTGGAGGCATTTAATGTTCGAGCAAAAACGGTTGATTTTCGACAAAAGAGATAACACCCGCCCATTACGTCATGCTTCAGAAATGTGGAAAATGGTCAGTTTTCAAATGTTTTATTTTTGAACGTCAGTTCACATTTGAAGGTGGATCATAAGTGTTAGAGCTAAAATTAGCATGTTTAAAGTGATTTTCATGCTTCCAGGGGCTCGGGAAGTGAATTAAATACTATTTGGAGGCATTTAATGTTCAATCAAAAGCGGCTGATTTTCGACAAAAGAGATAACACTCCCCCATTACGTCATGCTTCAGAAATGTGAAAAATGGTCCGTTTTCAAATGTTTTATTTTTGAATGTCAGTTCACATTTGTAGGTGGATCATCAGTGTTAGAGCTAAAATTAGCATGTTTAAAGTGATTTTCATGCTTCCAGGGGCTCGGGGAGTGAATTAAATACTATTTGGAGGCATTTAATGTTCGAGCAAAAACGGCTGATTTTCGACAAAAGAGATAACACCCCCCCCATTACGTCATGCTTCAGAAATGTGCAAAATGGTCCGTTTTCAAATGTTTTATTTTTGAACGTCAGTTCACATTTGTAGGTGGATCATCAGTGTTAGAGCTAAAATTAGCATGTTTAAAGTGATTTTCATGCTTCCAGGGGCTTGGGAAGTGAATTAAATACTATTTGGAGGCATTTAATGTTCAATCAAAAGCGGCTGATTTTCGACAAAAGAGATAACACTCCCCCATTACGTCATGCTTCAGAAATGTGAAAAATGGTCCGTTTTCAAATGTTTTATTTTTGAATGTCAGTTCACATTTGTAGGTGGATCATCAGTGTTAGAGCTAAAATTAGCATGTTTAAAGTGATTTTCATGCTTCCAGGGGCTCGGGGAGTGAATTAAATACTATTTGGAGGCATTTAATGTTCGAGCAAAAACGGCTGATTTTCGACAAAAGAGATAACACCCCCCCATTACGTCATGCTTCAGAAATGTGCAAAATGGTCCGTTTTCAAATGTTTTATTTTTGAACGTCAGTTCACATTTGTAGGTGGATCATCAGTGTTAGAGCTAAAATTAGCATGTTTAAAGTGATTTTCATGCTTCCAGGGGCTTGGGAAGTGAATTAAATACTATTTGGAGTCATTTAATGTTCAATCAAAAACGGCTGATTTTCGACAAAAGAGATAACACCCCCCCATTACGTCATGCTTGAGAAATGTGTAAAATGGTCCGTTTTCAAATGTTTTATTTTTGAACGTCATTTCACATTTGTAGGTGGATCATCAGTGTTAGAGCTAAAATTAGCATGTTTAAAGTGATTTTCATGCTTTCAGGGGCCCTAAACACAAGATTTATGGAATGGTTAAAAATGCATGAAAATGGCCAATTTACTCGTTCTGAGTTCTCAAAAAGGGTTTCTTCACCCTGGGAAGTTCATTAAATACCATTTGGAGACATATAATGTTCGAGCAAAAACGGCTGATTTTCGACAAAAGAGATAACACCCCCCCCATTACGTCATGCTTCAGAAATGTGGAAAATGGTCCGTTTTCAAATGTTTTATTTTTGAACGTCAGTTCACATTTGTAGGTGGATCATCAGTGTTAGAGCTAAAATTAGCATGTTTAAAGTGATTTTCATGCTTCCAGGGGCCCTAAACACAAGATTTATGGAATGGTTAAAAGTGCATGAAAATGGCCAATTTACTCGTTCTGAGTTCTCAAAAAGGGTTTCTTCACCCTGGGAAGTTCATTAAATACCATTTGGAGACATATAATGTTCGAGCAAAAACGGCTGATTTTCGACAAAAGAGATAACACCCCCCCCCCAATACGTCATGCTTCAGAAATGTGGAAAATGATCCATTTTCAAATGTTTTATTTTTGAACGTCAGTTCACATTTGTAGGTGGATCATCAGTGTTAGAGCTAAAATTAGCATGTTTAAAGTGATTTTCATGCTTCCATGGGCTTGGGAAGTGAATTAAATACTATTTGGAGGCATTTAATGTTCGAGCAAAACGGCTGATTTTCGACAAAGGAGATAACACCCCCCCCATTACGTCATGCTTCAGAAATGTGGAAAATGGTCCGTTTTCAAATGTTTTATTTTTGAACGTCAGTTCACATTTGTAGGTGGATCATCAGTGTTAGAGCTAAAATTAGCATGTTTAAAGTGATTTTCATGCTTCCAGGGGCCCTAAACACAAGATTTATGGAATGGTTAAAAGTGCATGAAAATGGCCAATTTACTCACTCTGAGTTCTCAAAAAGGGTTTCTTCACCCCGGGAAGTTAATTAAATACCATTTGGAGGCATTTAATGTTCGAGCAAAAACGGTTGATTTTTGACAAAAGAGATAACACCCGCCCATTACGTCATGCTTCAGAAATGTGGAAAATGGTCAGTTTTCAAATGTTTTATTTTTGAACGTCAGTTCACATTTGTAGGTGGATCATAAGTGTTAGAGCTAAAATTAGCATGTTTAAAGTGATTTTCATGCTTCCAGGGGCTCGGGAAGTGAATTAAATACTTTTTGGAGGCATTTAATGTTCAATCAAAAACGGCTGATTTTCGACAAAAGAGATAACACTCCCCCATTACGTCATGCTTCAGAAATGTGGAAAATGGTCCGTTTTCAAATGTTTTATTTTTGAATGTCAGTTCACATTTGTAGGTGGATCATCAGTGTTAGAGCTAAAATTAGTATGTTTAAAGTGATTTTCATGCTTCCAGGGGCTCGGGAAGTGAATTAAATACTATTTGGAGGCATTTAATGTTCGAGCAAAAACGGCTGATTTTCGACAAAAGAGATAACACCCCCCCATTACGTCATGCTTCAGAAATGTGCAAAATGGTCTGTTTTCAAATGTTTTATTTTTGAACGTCAGTTCACATTTGTAGGTGGATCATCAGTGTTAGAGCTAAAATTAGCATGTTTAAAGTGATTTTCATGCTTCCAGGGGCTCGGGAAGTGAATTAAATACTATTTTGAGGCATTTAATGTTCAATCAAAAACGGCTGATTTTCGACAAAAGAGATAACACCCCCCCATTACGTCATGCTTCAGAAATGTGGAAAATGGTCCATTTTCAAATGTTTTATTTTTGAACGTCAGTTCACATTTGTAGGTGGATCATCAGTGTTAGAGCTAAAATTAGCATGTTTAAAGTGATTTTCATGCTTCCAGGGGCTCGGGAAGTGAATTAAATACTATTTGGAGGCATTTAATGTTCAATCAAAAACGGCTGATTTTCGACATAAGAGATAACACCCCCCCAATTACGTCATGCTTCAGAAATGTGTAAAATGGTCCGTTTTCAAATGTTTTATTTTTGAACGTCAGTTCACATTTGTAGGTGGATCATCAGTGTTAGAGCTAAAATTAGCATGTTTAAAGTGATTTTCATGCTTCCAGGGGCCCTAAACACAAGATTTATGGAATGGTGAAAAGTGCATGAAAATGGCCAATTTACTCACTCTGAGTTCTCAAAAAGGGTTTCTTCACCCCGGGAAGTTTATTAAATACCATTTGGAGGCATTTAATGTTCGAGCAAAAACGGTTGATTTTCGACAAAAGAGATAACACCTGCCCATTACGTCATGCTTTAGAAATGTGGAAAATGGTCAGTTTTCAAATGTTTTATTTTTGAACGTCAGTTCACATTTGTAGGTGGATCATAAGTGTTAGAGCTAAAATTAGCATGTTTAAAGTGATTTTCATGCTTCCAGGGGCTCGGGAAGTGAATTAAATACTATTTTGAGGCATTTAATGTTCAATCAAAAACGGCTGATTTTCGACAAAAGAGATAACACCCCCCCATTACGTCTTCCTTCAGATATGTGGAAAATGGTTCGTTTTCAAATGTTTTATTTTTGAATGTCAGTTCACATTTGTAGGTGGATCATCAGTGTTAGAGCTAAAATTAGCATGTTTAAAGTGATTTTCATGCTTCCAGGGGCTCGGGAAGTGAATTAAATACTATTTGGAGGCATTTAATGTCCAATCAAAAACGGCTGATTTTCGACAAAAGAGATAACACCCCCCCCCCCCATTACGTCATGCTTCAGAAATGTGGAAAATGGTCCGTTTTCAAATGTTTTATTTTTGAACGTCAGTTCACATTTGTAGGTGGATCATCAGTGTTAGAGCTAAAATTAGCATGTTTAAAGTGATTTTCATGCTTCCAGGGGCCCTAAACACAAGATTTATGGAATGGTTAAAAGTGCATGAAAATGGCCAATTTACTCGTTCTGAGTTCTCAAAAAGGGTTTCTTCACCCTGGGAAGTTCATTAAATACCATTTGGAGACATATAATGTTCGAGCAAAAACGGCTGATTTTCGACAAAAGAGATAACACCCCCCCCTAGTACGTCATGCTTCAGAAATGTGGAAAATGATCCATTTTCAAATGTTTTATTTTTGAACGTCAGTTCACATTTGTAGGTGGATCATCAGTGTTAGAGCTAAAATTAGCATGTTTAAAGTGATTTTCATGCTTCCAGGGGCTTGGGAAGTGAATTAAATACTATTTGGAGGCATTTAATGTTCGAGCAAAAACGGCTGATTTTCGACAAAGGAGATAACACCCCCCCCATTACGTCATGCTTCAGAAATGTGGAAAATGGTCCGTTTTCAAATGTTTTATTTTTGAACGTCAGTTCACATTTGTAGGTGGATCATCAGTGTTAGAGCTAAAATTAGCATGTTTAAAGTGATTTTCATGCTTCCAGGGGCTCGGGAAGTGAATTTAATACTATTTGGAGGCATTTATTGTTCGAGCAAAAACGGCTGATTTTCGACAAAAGAGATAACACCCCCCCATTACGTCATGCTTCAGAAATGTGGAAAATGGTCCGTTTTCAAATGTTTTATTTTTGAACGTCAGTTCACATTTGTAGGTGGATCATCAGTGTTAGAGCTAAAATTAGCATGTTTAAAGTGATTTTCATGCTTCCAGGGGCCCTAAACACAAGATTTATGGAGTGGTCAAAAGTGCATGAAAATGGCCAATTTACTCACTCTGAGTTCTCAAAAAGGGTTTCTTCACCCCGGGAAGTTAATTAAATACCATTTGGAGGCATTTAATGTTCGAGCAAAAACTGCTGATTTTCGACAAAAGAGATAACACCCCACCATTACGTCATGCTTCAGAAATGTGGAAAATGGTCCGTTTTCAAATGTTTTATTTTTGAACGTCAGTTCACATTTGTAGGTGGATCATCAGTGTTAGAGCTAAAATTAGCATGTTTAAAGTGATTTTCATGCTTCCAGGGGCCCAAAACACAAGATTTTTAGAATGGTTAAAAGTGCATGAAAATGGCCAATTTACTCACTCTGAGTTCTCAAAAAGGGTTTCTTCACCCCGGGAAGTTAATTAAATACCATTTGGAGGCATTTAATGTTCGAGCAAAAACGGTTGATTTTCGACAAAAGAGATAACACCCGCCCATTACGTCATGCTTCAGAAATGTGGAAAATGGTCAGTTTTCAAATGTTTTATTTTTGAACGTCAGTTCACATTTGTAGGTGGATCATAAGTGTTAGAGCTAAAATTAGCATGTTTAAAGTGATTTTCATGCTTCCAGGGGCTCGGGAAGTGAATTAAATACTATTTGGAGGCATTTAATGTTCAATCAAAAGCGGCTGATTTTCGACAAAAGAGATAACACTCCCCCATTACGTCATGCTTCAGAAATGTGAAAAATGGTCTGTTTTCAAATGTTTTATTTTTGAATGTCAGTTCACATTTGTAGGTGGATCATCAGTGTTAGAGCTAAAATTAGCATGTTTAAAGTGATTTTCATGCTTCCAGGGGCTCGGGGAGTGAATTAAATACTATTTGGAGGCATTTAATGTTCGAGCAAAAACGGCTGATTTTCGACAAAAGAGATAACACCCCCCCATTACGTCATGCTTCAGAAATGTGCAAAATCGTCCGTTTTCAAATGTTTTATTTTTGAACGTCAGTTCACATTTGTAGGTGGATCATCAGTGTTAGAGCTAAAATTAGCATGTTTAAAGTGATTTTCATGCTTCCAGGGGCTTGGGAAGTGAATTAAATACTATTTGGAGTCATTTAATGTTCAATCAAAAACGGCTGATTTTCGACAAAAGAGATAACACCCCCCCATTACGTCATGCTTCAGAAATGTGTAAAATGGTCCGTTTTCAAATGTTTTATTTTTGAACGTCAGTTCACATTTGTAGGTGGATCATCAGTGTTAGAGCTAAAATTAGCATGTTTAAAGTGATTTTCATGCTTTCAGGGGCCCTAAACACAAGATTTATGGAATGGTTAAAAGTGCATGAAAATGGCCAATTTACTCGTTCTGAGTTCTCAAAAAGGGTTTCTTCACCCTGGGAAGTTCATTAAATACCATTTGGAGACATATAATGTTCGAGCAAAAACGGCTGATTTTCGACAAAAGAGATAACACCCCCCCCCCCCCCCATTACGTCATGCTTCAGAAATGTGGAAAATGGTCCGTTTTCAAATGTTTTATTTTTGAACGTCAGTTCACATTTGTAGGTGGATCATCAGTGTTAGAGCTAAAATTAGCATGTTTAAAGTGATTTTCATGCTTCCAGGGGCCCTAAACACAAGATTTATGGAATGGTTAAAAGTGCATGAAAATGGCCAATTTACTCACTCTGAGTTCTCAAAAAGGGTTTCTTCACCCCGGGAAGTTAATTAAATACCATTTGGAGGCATTTAATGTTCGAGCAAAAACGGCTGATTTTCGACAAAAGACATAACACCCCCCCCATTACGTCATGCTTCAGAAATGTGGAAAATGGTCCGTTTTCAAATGTTTTATTTTTGAACGTCAGTTCACATTTGTAGGTGGATCATCAGTGTTAGAGCTAAAATTAGCATGTTTAAAGTGATTTTCATGCTTCCAGGGGCTCGGGAAGTGAATTAAATACTATTTGGAGGCATTTAATGTTCGAGCAAAAACGGCTGATTTTCGACAAAAGAGATAACACCCCCCATAACGTCATGCTTCAGAAATGTGGAAAATGGTCCGTTTTCAAATGTTTTATTTTTGAACGTCAGTTCACATTTGTAGGTGGATCATCAGTGTTAGAGCTAAAATTAGCATGTTTAAAGTGATTTTCATGCTTCCAGGGGCCCGGGAAGTTAATTAAATACCATTTGGAGGCATTTAATGTTCGAGCAAAAACGGTTGATTTTCGACGAAAGAGATAACACCCGCCCATTACGTCATGCTTCAGAAATGTGGAAAATGGTCAGTTTTCAAATGTTTTATTTTTGAACGTCAGTTCACATTTGTAGGTGGATCATAAGTGTTAGAGCTAAAATTAGCATGTTTAAAGTGGTTTTCATGCTTCCAGGGGCTCGGGAAGTGAATTAAATACTATTTGGAGGCATTTAATGTTCAATAAAAAATGGCTGATTTTCGACAAAAGAGATAACACCCCCCCATTACGTCATGCTTCAGAAATGTGCAAAATGGTCCGTTTTCAAATGTTTTATTTTTGAACGTCAGTTCACATTTGTAGGTGGATCATCAGTGTTAGAGCTAAAATTAGCATGTTTAAAGTGATTTTCATGCTTCCAGGGGCTTGGGAAGTGAATTAAATACTATTTGGAGTCATTTCATGTTCAATCAAAAACGGCTGATTTTCGCCAAAAGAGATAACACCCCCCATTACGTCATGCTTCAGAAATGTGTAAAATGGTCCGTTTTCAAATGTTTTATTTTTGAACGTCAGTTCACATTTGTAGGTGGATCATCAGTGTTAGAGCTAAAATTAGCATGTTTAAAGTGATTTTCATGCTTCCAGGGGCCCTAAACACAAGATTTATGGAATGGTGAAAAGTGCATGAAAATGGCCAATTTACTCACTCTGAGTTCTCAAAAAGGGTTTCTTCACCCCGGGAAGTTAATTAAATACCATTTGGAGGCATTTAATGTTCGAGCAAAAACGGTTGATTTTCGACAAAAAAGATAACACCCGCCCATTACGTCATGCTTCAGAAATATGGAAAATGGTCAGTTTTCAAATGTTTTATTTTTGAACGTCAGTTCACATTTGTAGGTGGATCATAAGTGTTAGAGCTAAAATTAGCATATTTAAAGTGATTTTCATACTTCCAGGGGCTCGGGAAGTGAATTAAATACTATTTGGAGGCATTTATTGTTCAATCAAAAACGGCTGATTTTCGACAAAAGAGATAACACCCCCCCATTACGTCATGCTTCAGAAATGTGGAAAATGGTCCGTTTTCAAATGTTTTATTTTTGAATGTCAGTTCACATTTGTAGGTGGATCATCAGTGTTAGAGCTAAAATTAGCATGTTTAAAGTGATTTTCATGCGTCCAGGGGCTCGGGAAGTGAATTAAATACTATTTGGAGGCATTTAATGTTCGAGCAAAAACGGCTGATTTTCGACAAAAGAGATAACACCCCCCCATTACGTCATGCTTCAGAAATGTGCAAAATGGTCCGTTTTCAAATGTTTTATTTTTGAACGTCAGTTCACATTTGTAGGTGGATCATCAGTGTTAGAGCTAAAATTAGCATGTTTAAAGTGATTTTCATGCTTCCAGGGGCTCGGGAAGTGAATTTAATACTATTTGGAGGCATTTATTGTTCGAGCAAAAACGGCTGATTTTCGACAAAAGAGATAACACCCCCCCCATTACGTCATGCTTCAGAAATGTGGAAAATGGTCCGTTTTCAAATGTTTTATTTTTGAACGTCAGTTCACATTTGTAGGTGGATCATCAGTGTTAGAGCTAAAATTAGCATGTTTAAAGTGATTTTCATGCTTCCAGGGGCCCTAAACACAAGATTTATGGAATGGTTAAAAGTGCATGAAAATGGCCAATTTACTCACTCTGAGTTCTCAAAAAGGGTTTCTTCACCCCGGGAAGTTAATTAAATACCATTTGGAGGCATTTAATGTTCGAGCAAAAACTGCTGATTTTCGACAAAAGAGATAACACCCCACCATTACGTCATGGCTCAGAAATGTGGAAAATGGTCCGTTTTCAAATGTTTTATTTTTGAACGTCAGTTCACATTTGTAGGTGGATCATCAGTGTTAGAGCTAAAATTAGCATGTTTAAAGTGATTTTCATGCTTCCAGGGGCCCAAAACACAAGATTTTTAGAATGGTTAAAAGTGCATGAAAATGGCCAATTTACTCACTCTGAGTTCTCAAAAAGGGTTTCTTCACCCCGGGAAGTTAATTAAATACCATTTGGAGGCATTTAATGTTCGAGCAAAAACGGCTGATTTTCGACAAAAGACATAACACCCCCCCATTACGTCATGCTTCAGAAATGTGGAAAATGGTCCGTTTTCAAATGTTTTATTTTTGAACGTCAGTTCACATTTGTAGGTGGATCATCAGTGTTAGAGCTAAAATTAGCATGTTTAAAGTGATTTTCATGCTTCCAGGGGCTCGGGAAGTGAATTAAATACTATTTGGAGGCATTTAATGTTCGAGCAAAAACGGCTGATTTTCGACAAAAGAGATAACACCCCCCATTACGTCATGCTTCAGAAATGTGGAAAATGGTCCGTTTTCAAATGTTTTATTTTTGAACGTCAGTTCACATTTGTAGGTGGATCATCAGTGTTAGATCTAAAATTAGCATGTTTAAAGTGATTTTCATGCTTCCAGGGGCCCTAAACACAAGATTTATGGAATGGTTAAAAGTGCATGAAAATGGCCAATTTACTCACTCTGAGTTCTCAAAAAGGGTTTCTTCACCCCGGGAAGTTAATTAAATACCATTTGGAGGCATTTAATGTTCGAGTAAAAACGGTTGATTTTCGACAAAAGAGATAACACCCGCCCATTACGTCATGCTTCAGAAATGTGGAAAATGGTCAGTTTTCAAATGTTTTATTTTTGAACGTCAGTTCACATTTGAAGGTGGATCATAAGTGTTAGAGCTAAAATTAGCATGTTTAAAGTGATTTTCATGCCTCCAGGGGCTCGGGAAGTGAATTAAATACTATTTGGAGGCATTTAATGTTCAATCAAAAGCGGCTGATTTTCGACAAAAGAGATAACACTCCCCCATTACGTCATGCTTCAGAAATGTGAAAAATGGTCCGTTTTCAAATGTTTTATTTTTGAATGTCAGTTCACATTTGTAGGTGGATCATCAGTGTTAGAGCTAAAATTAGCATGTTTAAAGTGATTTTCATGCTTCCAGGGGCTCGGGGAGTGAATTAAATACTATTTGGAGGCATTTAATGTTCGAGCAAAAACGGCTGATTTTTGACAAAAGAGATAACACCCCCCCATTACGTCATGCTTCAGAAATGTGCAAAATGGTCCGTTTTCAAATGTTTTATTTTTGAACGTCAGTTCACATTTGTAGGTGGATCATCAGTGTTAGAGCTAAAATTAGCATGTTTAAAGTGATTTTCATGCTTCCAGGGGCTTGGGAAGTGAATTAAATACTATTTGGAGTCATTTAATGTTCAATCAAAAACGGCTGATTTTCGACAAAAGAGATAACACCCCCCCATTACGTCATGCTTCAGAAATGTGTAAAATGGTCCGTTTTCAAATGTTTTATTTTTGAACGTCAGTTCACATTTGTAGGTGGATCATCAGTGTTAGAGCTAAAATTAGCATGTTTAAAGTGATTTTCATGCTTCCAGGGGCCCTAAACACAAGATTTATGGAATGGTTAAAAGTGCATGAAAATGGCCAATTTACTCGTTCTGAGTTCTCAAAAAGGGTTTCTTCACCCTGGGAAGTTCATTAAATACCATTTGGAGACATATAATGTTCGAGCAAAAACGGCTGATTTTCGACAAAAGAGATAACACCCCCCCCCAATACGTCATGCTTCAGAAATGTGGAAAATGATCCATTTTCAAATGTTTTATTTTTGAACGTCAGTTCACATTTGTAGGTGGATCATCAGTGTTAGAGCTAAAATTAGCATGTTTAAAGTGATTTTCATGCTTCCATGGGCTTTGGAAGTGAATTAAATACTATTTGGAGGCATTTAATGTTCGAGCAAAAACGGCTGATTTTCGACAAAGGAGATAACACCCCCCCCCATTACGTCATGCTTCAGAAATGTGGAAAATGGTCCGTTTTCAAATGTTTTATTTTTGAACGTCAGTTCACATTTGTAGGTGGATCATCAGTGTTAGAGCTAAAATTAGCATGTTTAAAGTGATTTTCATGCTTCCAGGGGCCCTAAACACAAGATTTATGGAATGGTTAAAAGTGCATGAAAATGGCCAATTTACTCACTCTGAGTTCTCAAAAAGGGTTTCTTCACCCCGGGAAGTTAATTAAATACCATTTGGAGGCATTTAATGTTCGAGCAAAAACTGCTGATTTTCGACAAAAGAGATAACACCCCACCATTACGTCATGCTTCAGAAATGTGGAAAATGGTCCGTTTTCAAATGTTTTATTTTTGAACGTCAGTTCACATTTGTAGGTGGATCATCAGTGTTAGAGCTAAAATTAGCATGTTTAAAGTGATTTTCATGCTTCCAGGGGCCCAAAACACAAGATTTTTAGAATGGTTAAAAGTGCATGAAAATGGCCAATTTACTCACTCTGAGTTCTCAAAAAGGGTTTCTTCACCCCGGGAAGTTAATTAAATACCATTTGGAGGCATTTAATGTTCGAGCAAAAACGGTTGATTTTCGACAAAAGAGATAACACCCGCCCATTACGTCATGCTTCAGAAATGTGGAAAATGGTCAGTTTTCAAATGTTTTATTTTTGAACGTCAGTTCACATTTGTAGGTGGATCATAAGTGTTAGAGCTAAAATTAGCATGTTTAAAGTGATTTTCATGCTTCCAGGGGCTCGGGAAGTGAATTAAATACTATTTGGAGGCATTTAATGTTCAATCAAAAGCGGCTGATTTTCGACAAAAGAGATAACACTCCCCCATTACGTCATGCTTCAGAAATGTGAAAAATGGTCCGTTTTCAAATGTTTTATTTTTGAATGTCAGTTCACATTTGTAGGTGGATCATCAGTGTTAGAGCTAAAATTAGCATGTTTAAAGTGATTTTCATGCTTCCAGGGGCTCGGGGAGTGAATTAAATACTATTTGGAGGCATTTAATGTTCGAGCAAAAACGGCTGATTTTCGACAAAAGAGATAACACCCCCCCATTACGTCATGCTTCAGAAATGTGCAAAATCGTCCGTTTTCAAATGTTTTATTTTTGAACGTCAGTTCACATTTGTAGGTGGATCATCAGTGTTAGAGCTAAAATTAGCATGTTTAAAGTGATTTTCATGCTTCCAGGGGCTTGGGAAGTGAATTAAATACTATTTGGAGTCATTTAATGTTCAATCAAAAACGGCTGATTTTCGACAAAAGAGATAACACCCCCCCCATTACGTCATGCTTCAGAAATGTGTAAAATGGTCCGTTTTCAAATGTTTTATTTTTGAACGTCAGTTCACATTTGTAGGTGGATCATCAGTGTTAGAGCTAAAATTAGCATGTTTAAAGTGATTTTCATGCTTTCAGGGGCCCTAAACACAAGATTTATGGAATGGTTAAAAGTGCATGAAAATGGCCAATTTACTCGTTCTGAGTTCTCAAAAAGGGTTTCTTCACCCTGGGAAGTTCATTAAATACCATTTGGAGACATATAATGTTCGAGCAAAAACGGCTGATTTTCGACAAAAGAGATAACACCCCCCCCCCCCATTACGTCATGCTTCAGAAATGTGGAAAATGGTCCGTTTTCAAATGTTTTATTTTTGAACGTCAGTTCACATTTGTAGGTGGATCATCAGTGTTAGAGCTAAAATTAGCATGTTTAAAGTGATTTTCATGCTTCCAGGGGCCCTAAACACAAGATTTATGGAATGGTTAAAAGTGCATGAAAATGGCCAATTTACTCACTCTGAGTTCTCAAAAAGGGTTTCTTCACCCCGGGAAGTTAATTAAATACCATTTGGAGGCATTTAATGTTCGAGCAAAAACGGCTGATTTTCGACAAAAGACATAACACCCCCCCCATTACGTCATGCTTCAGAAATGTGGAAAATGGTCCGTTTTCCAAAGTTTTATTTTTGAACGTCAGTTCACATTTGTAGGTGGATCATCAGTGTTAGAGCTAAAATTAGCATGTTTAAAGTGATTTTCATGCTTCCAGGGGCTCGGGAAGTGAATTAAATACTATTTGGAGGCATTTAATGTTCGAGCAAAAACGGCTGATTTTCGACAAAAGAGATAACACCCCCCATAACGTCATGCTTCAGAAATGTGGAAAATGGTCCGTTTTCAAATGTTTTATTTTTGAACGTCAGTTCACATTTGTGGGTGGATCATCAGTGTTAGAGCTAAAATTAGCATGTTTAAAGTGATTTTCATGCTTCCAGGGGCCCGGGAAGTTAATTAAATACCATTTGGAGGCATTTAATGTTCGAGCAAAAAACGGTTGATTTTCGACGAAAGAGATAACACCCGCCCATTACGTCATGCTTCAGAAATGTGGAAAATGGTCAGTTTTCAAATGTTTTATTTTTGAACGTCAGTTCACATTTGTAGGTGGATCATAAGTGTTAGAGCTAAAATTAGCATGTTTAAAGTGGTTTTCATGCTTCCAGGGGCTCGGGAAGTGAATTAAATACTATTTGGAGGCATTTAATGTTCAATAAAAAATGGCTGATTTTCGACAAAAGAGATAACACCCCCCCATTACGTCATGCTTCAGAAATGTGCAAAATGGTCCGTTTTCAAATGTTTTATTTTTGAACGTCAGTTCACATTTGTAGGTGGATCATCAGTGTTAGAGCTAAAATTAGCATGTTTAAAGTGATTTTCATGCTTCCAGGGCCTTGGGAAGTGAATTAAATACTATTTGGAGTCATTTCATGTTCAATCAAAAACGGCTGATTTTCGCCAAAAGAGATAACACCCCCCATTACGTCATGCTTCAGAAATGTGTAAAATGGTCCGTTTTCAAATGTTTTATTTTTGAACGTCAGTTCACATTTGTAGGTGGATCATCAGTGTTAGAGCTAAAATTAGCATGTTTAAAGTGATTTTCATGCTTCCAGGGGCCCTAAACACAAGATTTATGGAATGGTGAAAAGTGCATGAAAATGGCCAATTTACTCACTCTGAGTTCTCAAAAAGGGTTTCTTCACCCCGGGAAGTTAATTAAATACCATTTGGAGGCATTTAATGTTCGAGCAAAAACGGTTGATTTTCGACAAAAAAGATAACACCCGCCCATTACGTCATGCTTCAGAAATATGGAAAATGGTCAGTTTTCAAATGTTTTATTTTTGAACGTCAGTTCACATTTGTAGGTGGATCATAAGTGTTAGAGCTAAAATTAGCATATTTAAAGTGATTTTCATACTTCCAGGGGCTCGGGAAGTGAATTAAATACTATTTGGAGGCATTTATTGTTCAATCAAAAACGGCTGATTTTCGACAAAAGAGATAACACCCCCCCATTACGTCATGCTTCAGAAATGTGGAAAATGGTCCGTTTTCAAATGTTTTATTTTTGAATGTCAGTTCACATTTGTAGGTGGATCATCAGTGTTAGAGCTAAAATTAGCATGTTTAAAGTGATTTTCATGCGTCCAGGGGCTCGGGAAGTGAATTAAATTCTATTTGGAGGCATTTAATGTTCGAGCAAAAACGGCTGATTTTCGACAAAAGAGATAACACCCCCCCATTACGTCATGCTTCAGAAATGTGCAAAATGGTCCGTTTTCAAATGTTTTATTTTTGAACGTCAGTTCACATTTGTAGGTGGATCATCAGTGTTAGAGCTAAAATTAGCATGTTTAAAGTGATTTTCATGCTTCCAGGGGCTCGGGAAGTGAATTTAATACTATTTGGAGGCATTTATTGTTCGAGCAAAAACGGCTGATTTTCGACAAAAGAGATAACACCCCCCCCATTACGTCATGCTTCAGAAATGTGGAAAATGGTCCGTTTTCAAATGTTTTATTTTTGAACGTCAGTTCACATTTGTAGGTGGATCATCAGTGTTAGAGCTAAAATTAGCATGTTTAAAGTGATTTTCATGCTTCCAGGGGCCCTAAACACAAGATTTATGGAATGGTTAAAAGTGCATGAAAATGGCCAATTTACTCACTCTGAGTTCTCAAAAAGGGTTTCTTCACCCCGGGAAGTTAATTAAATACCATTTGGAGGCATTTAATGTTCGAGCAAAAACTGCTGATTTTCGACAAAAGAGATAACACCCCACCATTACGTCATGGCTCAGAAATGTGGAAAATGGTCCGTTTTCAAATGTTTTATTTTTGAACGTCAGTTCACATTTGTAGGTGGATCATCAGTGTTAGAGCTAAAATTAGCATGTTTAAAGTGATTTTCATGCTTCCAGGGGCCCAAAACACAAGATTTTTAGAATGGTTAAAAGTGCATGAAAATGGCCAATTTACTCACTCTGAGTTCTCAAAAAGGGTTTCTTCACCCCGGGAAGTTAATTAAATACCATTTGGAGGCATTTAATGTTCGAGCAAAAACGGCTGATTTTCGACAAAAGACATAACACCCCCCCATTACGTCATGCTTCAGAAATGTGGAAAATGGTCCGTTTTCAAATGTTTTATTTTTGAACGTCAGTTCACATTTGTAGGTGGATCATCAGTGTTAGAGCTAAAATTAGCATGTTTAAAGTGATTTTCATGCTTCCAGGGGCTCGGGAAGTGAATTAAATACTATTTGGAGGCATTTAATGTTCGAGCAAAAACGGCTGATTTTCGACAAAAGAGATAACACCCCCCATTACGTCATGCTTCAGAAATGTGGAAAATGGTCCGTTTTCAAATGTTTTATTTTTGAACGTCAGTTCACATTTGTAGGTGGATCATCAGTGTTAGATCTAAAATTAGCATGTTTAAAGTGATTTTCATGCTTCCAGGGGCCCTAAACACAAGATTTATGGAATGGTTAAAAGTGCATGAAAATGGCCAATTTACTCACTCTGAGTTCTCAAAAAGGGTTTCTTCACCCCGGGAAGTTAATTAAATACCATTTGGAGGCATTTAATGTTCGAGCAAAAACGGTTGATTTTCGACAAAAGAGATAACACCCGCCCATTACGTCATGCTTCAGAAATGTGGAAAATGGTCAGTTTTCAAATGTTTTATTTTTGAACGTCAGTTCACATTTGAAGGTGGATCATAAGTGTTAGAGCTAAAATTAGCATGTTTAAAGTGATTTTCATGCTTCCAGGGGCTCGGGAAGTGAATTAAATACTATTTGGAGGCATTTAATGTTCAATCAAAAGCGGCTGATTTTCGACAAAAGAGATAACACTCCCCCATTACGTCATGCTTCAGAAATGTGAAAAATGGTCCGTTTTCAAATGTTTTATTTTTGAATGTCAGTTCACATTTGTAGGTGGATCATCAGTGTTAGAGCTAAAATTAGCATGTTTAAAGTGATTTTCATGCTTCCAGGGGCTCGGGGAGTGAATTAAATACTATTTGGAGGCATTTAATGTTCGAGCAAAAACGGCTGATTTTCGACAAAAGAGATAACACCCCCCCATTACGTCATGCTTCAGAAATGTGCAAAATGGTCCGTTTTCAAATGTTTTATTTTTGAACGTCAGTTCACATTTGTAGGTGGATCATCAGTGTTAGAGCTAAAATTAGCATGTTTAAAGTGATTTTCATGCTTCCAGGGGCTTGGGAAGTGAATTAAATACTATTTGGAGTCATTTAATGTTCAATCAAAAACGGCTGATTTTCGACAAAAGAGATAACACCCCCCCATTACGTCATGCTTCAGAAATGTGTAAAATGGTCCGTTTTCAAATGTTTTATTTTTGAACGTCAGTTCACATTTGTAGGTGGATCATCAGTGTTAGAGCTAAAATTAGCATGTTTAAAGTGATTTTCATGCTTCCAGGGGCCCTAAACACAAGATTTATGGAATGGTTAAAAGTGCATGAAAATGGCCAATTTACTCGTTCTGAGTTCTCAAAAAGGGTTTCTTCACCCTGGGAAGTTCATTAAATACCATTTGGAGACATATAATGTTCGAGCAAAAACGGCTGATTTTCGACAAAAGAGATAACACCCCCCCCCCAATACGTCATGCTTCAGAAATGTGGAAAATGATCCATTTTCAAATGTTTTATTTTTGAACGTCAGTTCACATTTGTAGGTGGATCATCAGTGTTAGAGCTAAAGTTAGCATGTTTAAAGTGATTTTCATGCTTCCATGGGCTTTGGAAGTGAATTAAATACTATTTGGAGGCATTTAATGTTCGAGCAAAAACGGCTGATTTTCGACAAAGGAGATAACACCCCCCCCCCATTACGTCATGCTTCAGAAATGTGGAAAATGGTCCGTTTTCAAATGTTTTATTTTTGAACGTCAGTTCACATTTGTAGGTGGATCATCAGTGTTAGAGCTAAAATTAGCATGTTTAAAGTGATTTTCATGCTTCCAGGGGCCCTAAACACAAGATTTATGGAATGGTTAAAAGTGCATGAAAATGGCCAATTTACTCACTCTGAGTTCTCAAAAAGGGTTTCTTCACCCCGGGAAGTTAATTAAATACCATTTGGAGGCATTTAATGTTCGAGCAAAAACGGTTGATTTTTGACAAAAGAGATAACACCCGCCCATTACGTCATGCTTCAGAAATGTGGAAAATGGTCAGTTTTCAAATGTTTTATTTTTGAACGTCAGTTCACATTTGTAGGTGGATCATAAGTGTTAGAGCTAAAATTAGCATGTTTAAAGTGATTTTCATGCTTCCAGGGGCTCGGGAAGTGAATTAAATACTTTTTGGAGGCATTTAATGTTCAATCAAAAACGGCTGATTTTCGACAAAAGAGATAACACTCCCCCATTACGTCATGCTTCAGAAATGTGGAAAATGGTCCGTTTTCAAATGTTTTATTTTTGAATGTCAGTTCACATTTGTAGGTGGATCATCAGTGTTAGAGCTAAAATTAGCATGTTTAAAGTGATTTTCATGCTTCCAGGGGCTCTGGAAGTGAATTAAATACTATTTGGAGGCATTTAATGTTCGAGCAAAAACGGCTGATTTTCGACAAAAGACATAACACCCCCCATTACGTCATGCTTCAGAAATGTGCAAAATGGTCTGTTTTCAAATGTTTTATTTTTGAACGTCAGTTCACATTTGTAGGTGGATCATCAGTGTTAGAGCTAAAATTAGCATGTTTAAAGTGATTTTCATGCTTCCAGGGGCTCGGGAAGTGAATTAAATACTATTTGGAGGCATTTAATGTTCAATCAAAAGCGGCTGATTTTCGACAAAAGAGATAACACTCCCCCATTACGTCATGCTTCAGAAATGTGAAAAATGGTCCGTTTTCAAATGTTTTATTTTTGAATGTCAGTTCACATTTGTAGGTGGATCATCAGTGTTAGAGCTAAAATTAGCATGTTTAAAGTGATTTTCATGCTTCCAGGGGCTCGGGGAGTGAATTAAATACTATTTGGAGGCATTTAATGTTCGAGCAAAAACGGCTGATTTTCGACAAAAGAGATAACACCCCCCCATTACGTCATGCTTCAGAAATGTGCAAAATGGTCCGTTTTCAAATGTTTTATTTTTGAACGTCAGTTCACATTTGTAGGTGGATCATCAGGGTTAGAGCTAAAATTAGCATGTTTAAAGTGATTTTCATGCTTCCAGGGGCTTGGGAAGTGAATTAAATACTATTTGGAGTCATTTAATGTTCAATCAAAAACGGCTGATTTTCGACAAAAGAGATAACACCCCCCCATTACGTCATGCTTCAGAAATGTGTAAAATGGTCCGTTTTCAAATGTTTTATTTTTGAACGTCATTTCACATTTGTAGGTGGATCATCAGTGTTAGAGCTAAAATTAGCATGTTTAAAGTGATTTTCATGCTTTCAGGGGCCCTAAACACAAGATTTATGGAATGGTTAAAAATGCATGAAAATGGCCAATTTACTCGTTCTGAGTTCTCAAAAAGGGTTTCTTCACCCTGGGAAGTTCATTAAATACCATTTGGAGACATATAATGTTCGAGCAAAAACGGCTGATTTTCGACAAAAGAGATAACACCCCCCCCCAATACGTCATGCTTCAGAGATGTGGAAAATGATCCATTTTCAAATGTTTTATTTTTGAACGTCAGTTCACATTTGTAGGTGGATCATCAGTGTTAGAGCTAAAATTAGCATGTTTAAAGTGATTTTCATGCTTCCATGGGCTTGGGAAGTGAATTAAATACTATTTGGAGGCATTTAATGTTCGAGCAAAAACGGCTGATTTTCGACAAAGGAGATAACACCCCCCCCCATTACGTCATGCTTCAGAAATGTGGAAAATGGTCCCTTTTCAAATGTTTTATTTTTGAACGTCAGTTCACATTTGTAGGTGGATCATCAGTGTTAGAGCTAAAATTAGCATGTTTAAAGTGATTTTCATGCTTCCAGGGGCCCTAAACACAAGATTTATGGAATGGTTAAAAGTGCATGAAAATGGCCAATTTACTCACTCTGAGTTCTCAAAAAGGGTTTCTTCACCCCGGGAAGTTAATTAAATACCATTTGGAGGCATTTAATGTTCGAGCAAAAACGGTTGATTTTTGACAAAAGAGATAACACCCGCCCATTACGTCATGCTTCAGAAATGTGGAAAATGGTCAGTTTTCAAATGTTTTATTTTTGAACGTCAGTTCACATTTGTAGGTGGATCATAAGTGTTAGAGCTAAAATTAGCATGTTTAAAGTGATTTTCATGCTTCCAGGGGCTCGGGAAGTGAATTAAATACTTTTTGGAGGCATTTAATGTTCAATCAAAAACGGCTGATTTTCGACAAAAGAGATAACACTCCCCCATTACGTCATGCTTCAGAAATGTGGAAAATGGTCCGTTTTCAAATGTTTTATTTTTGAATGTCAGTTCACATTTGTAGGTGGATCATCAGTGTTAGAGCTAAAATTAGCATGTTTAAAGTGATTTTCATGCTTCCAGGGGCTCGGGAAGTGAATTAAATAGTATTTGGAGGCATTTAATGTTCGAGCAAAAACGGCTGATTTTCGACAAAAGAGATAACACCCCCCCATTACGTCATGCTTCAGAAATGTGCAAAATGGTCTGTTTTCAAATGTTTTATTTTTGAACGTCAGTTCACATTTGTAGGTGGATCATCAGTGTTAGAGCTAAAATTAGCATGTTTAAAGTGATTTTCATGCTTCCAGGGGCTCGGGAAGTGAATTAAATACTATTTTGAGGCATTTAATGTTCAATCAAAAACGGCTGATTTTCGACAAAAGAGATAACACCCCCCCATTACGTCATGCTTCAGAAATGTGGAAAATGGTCCATTTTCAAATGTTTTATTTTTGAACGTCAGTTCACATTTGTAGGTGGATCATCAGTGTTAGAGCTAAAATTAGCATGTTTAAAGTGATTTTCATGCTTCCAGGGGCTCGGGAAGTGAATTAAATACTATTTGGAGGCATTTAATGTTCAATCAAAAACGGCTGATTTTCGACATAAGAGATAACACCCCCCCAATTACGTCATGCTTCAGAAATGTGTAAAATGGTCCGTTTTCAAATGTTTTATTTTTGAACGTCAGTTCACATTTGTAGGTGGATCATCAGTGTTAGAGCTAAAATTAGCATGTTTAAAGTGATTTTCATGCTTCCAGGGGCCCTAAACACAAGATTTATGGAATGGTGAAAAGTGCATGAAAATGGCCAATTTACTCACTCTGAGTTCTCAAAAAGGGTTTCTTCACCCCGGGAAGTTTATTAAATACCATTTGGAGGCATTTAATGTTCGAGCAAAAACGGTTGATTTTCGACAAAAGAGATAACACCTGCCCATTACGTCATGCTTTAGAAATGTGGAAAATGGTCAGTTTTCAAATGTTTTATTTTTGAACGTCAGTTCACATTTGTAGGTGGATCATAAGTGTTAGAGCTAAAATTAGCATGTTTAAAGTGATTTTCATGCTTCCAGGGGCTCGGGAAGTGAATTAAATACTATTTTGAGGCATTTAATGTTCAATCAAAAACGGCTGATTTTCGACAAAAGAGATAACACCCCCCCATTACGTCTTCCTTCAGATATGTGGAAAATGGTTCGTTTTCAAATGTTTTATTTTTGAATGTCAGTTCACATTTGTAGGTGGATCATCAGTGTTAGAGCTAAAATTAGCATGTTTAAAGTGATTTTCATGCTTCCAGGGGCTCGGGAAGTGAATTAAATACTATTTGGAGGCATTTAATGTCCAATCAAAAACGGCTGATTTTCGACAAAAGAGATAACACCCCCCCCCCATTACGTCATGCTTCAGAAATGTGGAAAATGGTTCGTTTTCAAATGTTTTATTTTTGAACGTCAGTTCACATTTGTAGGTGGATCATCAGTGTTAGAGCTAAAATTAGCATGTTTAAAGTGATTTTCATGCTTCCAGGGGCCCTAAACACAAGATTTATGGAATGGTTAAAAGTGCATGAAAATGGCCAATTTACTCGTTCTGAGTTCTCAAAAAGGGTTTCTTCACCCTGGGAAGTTCATTAAATACCATTTGGAGACATATAATGTTCGAGCAAAAACGGCTGATTTTCGACAAAAGAGATAACACCCCCCCCCCAATACGTCATGCTTCAGAAATGTGGAAAATGATCCATTTTCAAATGTTTTATTTTTGAACGTCAGTTCACATTTGTAGGTGGATCATCAGTGTTAGAGCTAAAATTAGCATGTTTAAAGTGATTTTCATGCTTCCAGGGGCCCTAAACACAAGATTTATGGAATGGTGAAAAGTGCATGAAAATGGCCAATTTATTCACTCTGAGTTCTCAAAAAGGGTTTCTTCACCCCAGGAAGTTAATTAAATACCATTTGGAGGCATTTAATGTTCGAGCAAAAACGGTTGATTCTCGACAAAAGAGATAACACCCGCCCATTACGTCATGCTTCAGAAATGTGGAAAATGGTCAGTTTTCAAATGTTTTATTTTTGAACGTCAGTTCACATTTGTAGGTGGATCATAAGTGTTAGAGCTAAAATTAGCATGTTTAAAATGATTTTCTTACTTCCAGGGGCTCGGGAAGTGAATTAAATACTATTTGGAGGCATTTAATGTTCAATCAAAAACGGCTGATTTTCGACAAAAGAGATAACACCCCCCCCATTACGTCATGATTCAGAAATGTGGAAAATGGTCCTTTTTCAAATGTTTTATTTTTGAATGTCAGTTCACATTTGTAGGTGGATCATCAGTGTTAGAGCTAAAATTAGCATGTTTAAAGTGATTTTCATGCTTCCAGGGGCTCGGGAAGTGAATTAAATACTATTTGGAGGCATTTAATGTTTGTGCAAAAACGGCTGATTTTCGACAAAAGAGATAACACCCCCCGATTACGTCATGCTTCAGAAATGTGGAAAATGGTCCGTTTTCAAATGTTTTATTTTTGAATATCAGTTCACATTTGTAGGTGGATCATCAGTGTTAGAGCTAAAATTAGCATGTTTAAAGTGATTTTCATGCTCCCAGGGGCCCTAAACACAAGATTTATGGAATGGTTAAAAGTGCATGAAAATGGCCAATTTACTCACTCTGAGTTCTCAAAAAGGGTTTCTTCACCCCGGGAAGTTAATTAAATACCATTTGGAGGCATTTAATGTTCGAGCAAAAACGGCTGATTTTCGACAAAAGAGATAACACCCCCCCCCCCCCCATTACGTCATGCTTCAGAAATGTGGAAAATGGTCCGTTTTCAAATGTTTTATTTTTGAACGTCAGTTCATATTTGTAGGTGGATCATCAGTGTTAGAACTAAAATTAGCATGTTAAAGTGATTTTCATGCTTCCAGGGGCCCTAAACACAAGATTTATGGAATGGTTAAAAGTGCATGAAAATGGCCAATTTACTCACTCTGAGTTCCCAAAAAGGGTTTCTTCACCCCGGGAATTTAATTATATACCATTTGGAGGCATTTAATGTTCGAGCAAAAACGGCTCATTTTCGACAAAAGAGAAAACACCCCCCATTACGTCATGATTCAGAAATGTGGAAAATGGTCCGTTTTCAAATGTTTTATTTTTGAACGTCAGTCCACATTTGTAGGTGGATCATCAGTGTTAGAGCTAAAATTAGCATGTTTAAAGTGATTTTCATGCTTCCAGGGGCCCTAAACACAAGATTTATGGAATGGTGAAAAGTGAATGAAAATGGCCAATTTATTCACTCTGAGTTCTCAAAAAGGGTTTCTTCACCCCAGGAAGTTAATTAAATACCATTTGGAGGCATTTAATGTTCGAGCAAAAACGGTTGATTCTCGACAAAAGAGATAACACCCGCCCATTACGTCATGCTTCAGAAATGTGGAAAATGGTCAGTTTTCAAATGTTTTATTTTTGAACGTCAGTTCACATTTGTAGGTGGATCATAAGTGTTAGAGCTAAAATTAGCATGTTTAAAATGATTTTCTTACTTACAGGGGCTCGGGAAGTGAATTAAATACTATTTGGAGGCATTTAATGTTCAATCAAAAACGGCTGATTTTCGACAAAAGAGATAACACCCCCCCCATTACGTCATGCTTCAGAAATGTGGAAAATGGTCCTTTTTCAAATGTTTTATTTTTGAATGTCAGTTCACATTTGTAGGTGGATCATCAGTGTTAGAGCTAAAATTAGCATGTTTAAAGTGATTTTCATGCTTCCAGGGGCTCGGGAAGTGAATTAAATACTATTTGGAGGCATTTAATGTTTGTGCAAAAACGGCTGATTTTCGACAAAAGAGATAACACCCCCCGATTACGTCATGCTTCAGAAATGTGGAAAATGGTCCGTTTTCAAATGTTTTATTTTTGAATATCAGTTCACATTTGTAGGTGGATCATCAGTGTTAGAGCTAAAATTAGCATGTTTAAAGTGATTTTCATGCTCCCAGGGGCCCTAAACACAAGATTTATGGAATGGTTAAAAGTGCATGAAAATGGCCAATTTACTCACTCTGAGTTCTCAAAAAGGGTTTCTTCACCCCGGGAAGTTAATTAAATACCATTTGGAGGCATTTAATGTTCGAGCAAAAACGGCTGATTTTCGACAAAAGAGATAACACCCCCCCCCCCCCCATTACGTCATGCTTCAGAAATGTGGAAAATGGTCCGTTTTCAAATGTTTTATTTTTGAACGTCAGTTCATATTTGTAGGTGGATCATCAGTGTTAGAACTAAAATTAGCATGTTAAAGTGATTTTCATGCTTCCAGGGGCCCTAAACACAAGATTTATGGAATGGTTAAAAGTGCATGAAAATGGCCAATTTACTCACTCTGAGTTCCCAAAAAGGGTTTCTTCACCCCGGGAATTTAATTATATACCATTTGGAGGCATTTAATGTTCGAGCAAAAACGGCTCATTTTCGACAAAAGAGAAAACACCCCCCATTACGTCATGATTCAGAAATGTGGAAAATGGTCCGTTTTCAAATGTTTTATTTTTGAACGTCAGTCCACATTTGTAGGTGGATCATCAGTGTTAGAGCTAAAATTAGCATGTTTAAAGTGATTTTCATGCTTCCAGGGGCTCGGGAAGTGAATTTAATACTATTTGGAGGCATTTATTGTTCGAGCAAAAACGGCTGATTTTCGACAAAAGAGATAACACCCCCCCATTACGTCATGCTTCAGTAATGTGGAAAATGGTCCGTTTTCAAATGTTTTATTTTTGAACGTCAGTTCACATTTGTAGGTGGATCATCAGTGTTAGAGCTAAAATTAGCATGTTTAAAGTGATTTTCATGCTTCCAGGGGCCCTAAACACAAGATTTATGGCATGGTTAAAAGTGCATGAAAATGGCCAATTTACTCACTCTGAGTTCTCAAAAAGGGTTTCTTCACCCCGGGAAGTTAATTAAATACCATTTGGAGGCATTTAATGTTCGAGTAAAAACGGCTGATCTTCGACAAAAGAGATAACACCCCCCCATTACGTCATGCTTCAGAAATGTGGAAAATGGTCCGTTTTCAAATGTTTTCTTTTTGAACGTCAGTTCACATTTGTAGGTGGATCATCAGTGTTAGAGCTAAAATTAGCATGTTTAAAGTGATTTTCATGCTTCCAGGGGCTCGGGAAGTGAATTAAATACTATTTGGAGGCATTTAATGTTCAAGCAAAAACGGCAGATTTTCGACAAAAGAGATAACACCCCCCCCCCCCATTACGTCATGCTTCAGAAATGTGGAAAATGGTCCGTTTTCAAATGTTTTATTTTTGAACGTCAGTTCACATTTGTAGGTGGATCATCAGTGTTAGAGCTAAAATTAGCATGTTTAAAGTGATTTTCATGCTTCCAGGGGCTCGGGAAGTGAATTAAATACTATTTGGAGGCATTTGATGTTCAATCAAAAACAGCTGATTTTTGACAAAAGAGATAACACCCCCCCATTACGTCATGCTTCAGAAATGTGGAAAATGGTCCGTTTTCAAATGTTTTATTTTTGAACGTCAGTTCACATTTGTAGGTGGATCATCAGTGTTAGAGCTAAAATTAGCATGTTTAAAGTGGTTTTCATGCTTCCAGGGGCCCTAAACACAAGATTTATGGAATGGGTAAAAGTGCATGAAAATGGCCAATTTACTCACTCTGAGTTCTCAAAAAGGGTTTCTTCATCCAGGGAAGTTAATTAAATACCATTTGGAGGCATTTAATGTTCGAGCAAAAACGGCTGATTTTCGACAAAAGAGATAACACCCCCCCATTACGTCATGCTTCAGAAATGTGGAAAATGGTCCGTTTTCAAATGTTTTATTTTTGAACGTCAGTTCACATTTGTAGGTGGATCATCAGTGTTAGAGCTAAAATTAGCATGTTTAAAGTGATTTTCATGCTTCCAGGGGCTCGGGAAGTGAATTAAATACTATTTGGAGGCATTTAATGTTCAATCAAAAACAGCTGATTTTTTACAAAAGAGATAACACCCCCCCATTACGTCATGCTTCAGAAATGTGGAAAATGGTCCGTTTTCAAATGTTTTATTTTTGAACGTCAGTTCACATTTGTAGGTGGATCATCAGTGTTAGAGCTAAAATTAGCATGTTTAAAGGGATTTTCATGCTTCCAGGGGCCCTAAACACAAGATTTATGGAATGGTTAAAAGTGCATGAAAATGGCCAATTTACTCACTCTGAGTTCTCAAAAAGGGTTTCTTCACCCCGGGAAGTTAATTAAATACCATTTGGAGGCATTTAATGTTCGAGCAAAAACGGCTGATTTTCGACAAAAGAGATAACACCTCCCATTACGTCATGCTTCAGAAATGTGGAAAACGGTCCGTTTTCAAATGTTTTATTTTTGAACGTCAGTTCACATTTGTAGGTGGATCATCAGTGTTAGAGCTAAAATTAGCATGTTTAAAGTGATTTTCATGCTTCCAGGGGCTCGGGAAGTGAATTAAATACTATTTGGAGGCATTTAATGTTCAAGCAAAAACGGCTGATTTTCGACAAAAGAGATAACACCCCCCATTACGTCATGCTTCAGAAATGTGGAAAATGGTCCGTTTTCAAATGTTTTATTTTTGAACGTCAGTTCACATTTGTAGGTGGATCATCAGTGTTAGAGCTAAAATTAGCATGTTTAAAGTAGTTTTCATGCTTCCAGGTGCCCTAAACACAAGATTTATGGAATGGTTAAAAGTGCATGAAAATGGCCAATTTACTCACTCTGAGTTCTCAAAAAGGGTTTCTTCACCCCTGGAAGTTAATTAAATACCATTTGGAGGCATTTAATGTTCGAGCAAAAACTGCTGATTTTCGACAAAAGAGATAACAACCCCCATTACGTCATGCTTCAGAAATGTGGAAAATGGTCCGTTTTCAAATGTTTTATTTTTGAACGTCAGTTCACATTTGTAGGTGGATCATCAGTGTTAGAGCTAAAATTAGCATGTTTAAAGTGATTTTCATGCTTCCAGAGGCTCGGGAAGTGAATTAAATACTATTTGGAGGCATTTAATGTTCAAGCAAAAACGGCTGATTTTCGACAAAAGAGATAACACCCCCCCATTACGTCATGCATCAGAAATGTGGAAAATGGTCCGTTTTCAAATGTTTTATTTTTGAACGTCAGTTCACATTTGTAGGTGGATCATCAGTGTTAGAGCTAAAATTAGCATGTTTAAAGTGATTTTCATGCTTCCAGGGGCTCGGGAAGTGAATTAAATACTATTTGGAGGCATTTAATGTTCAATCAAAAACAGCTTATTTTTGACAAAAGAGATAACACCCCCCCATTACGTCATGCTTCAGAAATGTGGAAAATGGTCCGTTTTCAAATGTTTTTTTTTTGAACGTCAGTTCACATTTGTAGGTGGATCATCAGTGTTAGAGCTAAAATTAGCATGTTTAAAGTGATTTTCATGCTTCCAGGGGCTCGGGAAGTGAATTAAATACTATTTGGAGGCATTTAATGTTCAATCAAAAACAGCTTATTTTTGACAAAAGAGATAACACCCCCCCATTACGTCATGCTTCAGAAATGTGGAAAATGGTCCGTTTTCAAATGTTTTCTTTTTGAACGTCAGTTCACATTTGTAGGTGGATCATCAGTGTTAGAGCTAAAATTAGCATGTTTAAAGTGATTTTCATGCTTCCAGGGCCCTAAACACAAGATTTATGGAATGGTTAAAAGTGCATGAAAATGGCCAATTTACTCACTCTGAGTTCTCAAAAAGGGTTTCTTCACCCCGGGAAGTTAATTAAATACCATTTGGAGGCATTTAATGTTCGAGTAAAAACGGCTGATTTTCGACAAAAGAAATAACACCGCCCCATTACGTCATGCTTCAGAAATGTGGAAAATGGTCCGTTTTCAAATGTTTTATTTTTTAACGTCAGTTCACATTTGTAGGTGGATCATCAGTGTTAGAGCTAAAATTAGCATGTTAAAAGTGATTTTCATGCTTCCAGGGGCTCGGGAAGTGAATTAAATACTATTTGGAGGCATTTAATGTTCAATCAAAAACAGCTGATTTTTGACAAAAGAGATAACACCCCCCCATTACGTCATGCTTCAGAAATGTGGAAAATGGTCTGTTTTCAAATGTTTTATTTTTGAACGTCAGTTCACATTTGTAGGTGGATTATCAGTGTTAGAGCTAAAATTAGCATGTTTAAAGTGATTTTCATGCTTCCAGGGACTCGGGAAGTGAATTAAATACTATTTGGAGACATTTAATGTTCAATCAAAAACAGCTGATTTTTGACAAAAGAGATAACACCCACCCATTACGTCATGCTTCAGAAATGTGGAAAATGGTCCATTTTCAAATGTTTTATTTTTGAACGTCAGTTCACATTTGTAGGTGGATCATCAGTGTTAGAGCTAAAATTAGCATGTTTAAAGTGATTTTCATGCTTCCAGGGCCCTAAACACAAGATTTATGGAATGGTTAAAAGTGCATGAAAATGGCCAATTTACTCACTCCGAGTTCTCAAAAAGGGTTTCTTCACCCCGGGAAGTTAATTAAATACCATTTGGAGGCATTTAATGTTCGAGTAAAAACGGCTGATTTTCGACAAAAGAGATAACACCCCCCCATTACGTCATGCTTCAGAAATGTGGAAAATGGTCCGTTTTCAAATGTTTTATTTTTGAACGTCAGTTCACATTTGTAGGTGGATCATCAGTGTTAGAGCTAAAATTAGCATGTTAAAAGTGATTTTCATGCTTCCAGGG
This sequence comes from Lissotriton vulgaris, assembly GCF_964263255.1. Taxonomy (NCBI): domain Eukaryota; kingdom Metazoa; phylum Chordata; class Amphibia; order Caudata; family Salamandridae; genus Lissotriton; species Lissotriton vulgaris. The sequence goes on along the minus strand of NW_028244288.1, from coordinate 82,328 downwards.
GCTCGGGAAGTGAATTAAATACTATTTGGAGGCATTTAATGTTCAAGCAAAAACGGCTGATTTTCGAGAAAAGAGATAACACCCCCCCCCATTACGTCATGCTTCAGAAATGTGGAAAATGGTCCGTTTTCAAATGTTTTATTTTTGAACATCAGTTCACATTTGTAGGTGGATCATCAGTGTTAGAGCTAAAATTAGCATGTTTAAAGTGATTTTCATGCTTCCAGGGGCTCGGGAAGTGAATTAAATACTATTTGGAGGCATTTAATGTTCAATCAAAAACAGCTGATTTTTGACAAAAGAGATAACACCCCCCCATTACGTCATGCTTCAGAAATGTGGAAAATGGTCCGCTTTCAAATGTTTTATTTTTGAACGTCAGTTCACATTTGTAGGTGGATCATCAGTGTTAGAGCTAAAATTAGCATGTTTAAAGTGGTTTTCATGCTTCCAGGGGCCCTAAACACAAGATTTATGGAATGGGTAAAAGTGCATGAAAATGGCCAATTTTCTCACTCTGAGTTCTCAAAAAGGGTTTCTTCATCCAGGGAAGTTAATTAAATACCATTTGGAGGCATTTAATGTTCGAGCAAAAACGGCTGATTTTCGACAAAAGAGATAACACCCCCCCATTACGTCATGCTTCAGAAATGTGGAAAATGGTCCGTTTTCAAATGTTTTATTTTTGAACGTCAGTTCACATTTGTAGGTGGATCATCAGTGTTAGAGCTAAAATTAGCATGTTTAAAGTGATTTTCATGCTTCCAGGGGCTCGGGAAGTGAATTAAATACTATTTGGAGGCATTTAATGTTCAATCAAAAACAGCTGATTTTTGACAAAAGAGATAACACCCCCCCATTACGTCATGCTTCAGAAATGTGGAAAATGGTCCGTTTTCAAATGTTTTCTTTTTGAACGTCAGTTCACATTTGTAGGTGGATCATCAGTGTTAGAGCTAAAATTAGCATGTTTAAAGTGATTTTCATGCTTCCAGGGGCCCTAAACACAAGATTTATGGAATGGTTAAAAGTGCATGAAAATGGCCAATTTACTCACTCTGAGTTCTCAAAAAGGGTTTCTTCACCCCGGGAAGTTAATTAAATACCATTTGGAGGCATTTAATGTTCGAGCAAAAACGGCTGATTTTCGACAAAAGAGATAACACCCCCCCATTACGTCATGCTTCAGAAATGTGGAAAACGGTCCTTTTTCAAATGTTTTATTTTTGAACGTCAGTTCACATTTGTAGGTGGATCATCAGTGTTAGAGCTAAAATGTGCATGTTTAAAGTGATTTTCATGCTTCCAGGGGCTCGGGAAGTGAATTAAATACTATTTGGAGGCATTTAATGTTCAAGCAAAAACGGCTGATTTTCGACAAAAGAGATAACACCCCCCCATTACGTCATGCTTCAGAAATGTGGAAAATGGTCCGTTTTTAAATGTTTTATTTTTGAACGTCAGTTCACATTTGTAGGTGGATCATCAGTGTTAGAGCTAAAATTAGCATGTTTAAAGTAGTTTTCATGCTTCCAGGTGCCCTAAACACAAGATTTATGGAATGGTTAAAAGTGCATGAAAATGGCCAATTTACTCACTCTGAGTTCTCAAAAAGGGTTTCTTCACCCCTGGAAGTTAATTAAATACCATTTGGAGGCATTTAATGTTCGAGCAAAAACGGTTGATTCTCGACAAAAGAGATAACACCCCCCCATTACGTCATGCTTCAGAAATGTGGAAAATGGTCCGTTTTCAAATGTTTTATTTTTGAACGTCAGTTCACATTTGTAGGTGGATCATCAGTGTTAGAGCTAAAATTAGCATGTTTAAAGTGATTTTCATGCTTCCAGGGGCTCGGGAAGTGAATTAAATACTATTTGGAGGCATTTAATGTTCAAGCAAAAACGGCTGATTTTCGACAAAAGAGATAACACCCCCCCATTACGTCATGCTTCAGAAATGTGGAAAATGGTCCGTTTTCAAATGTTTTCTTTTTGAACGTCAGTTCACATTTGTAGGTGGATCATCAGTGTTAGAGCTAAAATTAGCATGTTTAAAGTGGTTTTCATGCTTCCAGGGGCCCTAAACACAAGATTTATGGAATGGTTAAAAGTGCATGAAAATGGCCAATTTACTCACTCTGAGTTCTCAAAAAGGGTTTCTTCACCCAGGGAAGTTAATTAAATACCATTTGGAGGCATTTAATGTTCGAGCAAAAACGGCTGATTTTCGACAAAAGAGATAACACCCCCCCATTACGTCATGCTTCAGAAATGTGGAAAATGGTCTGTTTTCAAATGTTTTATTTTTGAACGTCAGTTCACATTTGTAGGTGGATCATCAGTGTTAGAGCTAAAATTAGCATGTTTAAAGTGATTTTCATGCTTCCCGGGGCTCGGGAAGTAAATTAAATACTATTTGGAGGCATTTAATGTTCAATCAAAAACAGCTGATTTTTGACAAAAGAGATAACACCCCCCATTACGTCATGCTTCAGAAATGTGGAAAATGGTCCGTTTTCAAATGTTTTATTTTTGAACGTCAGTTCACATTTGTAGGTGGATCATCAGTGTTAGAGCTAAAATTAGCATGTTTAAAGTGATTTTCATGCTTCCCGGGGCTCGGGAAGTAAATTAAATACTATTTGGAGGCATTTAATGTTCAATCAAAAACAGCTGATTTTTGACAAAAGAGATAACACCCCCCCATTACGTCATGCTTCAGAAATGTGGAAAATGGTCCGTTTTCAAATGTTTTATTTTTGAACGTCAGTTCACATTTGTAGGTGGATCATCAGTGTTAGAGCTAAAATTAGCATGTTAAAAGTGATTTTCATGCTTCCAGGGGCTCGGGAAGTGAATTAAATACTATTTGGAGGCATTTAATGTTCAAGCAAAAACGGCTGATTTTCGACAAAAGAGATAACACCCCCCCCCCATTACGTCATGCTTCAGAAATGTGGAAAATGGTCCGTTTTCAAATGTTTTATTTTTGAACGTCAGTTCACATTTGTAGGTGGATCATCAGTGTTAGAGCTAAAATTAGCATGTTTAAAGTGATTTTCATGCTTCCCGGGGCTCGGGAAGTAAATTAAATACTATTTGGAGGCATTTAATGTTCAATCAAAAACAGCTGATTTTTGACAAAAGAGATAACACCCCCCCATTACGTCATGCTTCAGAAATGTGGAAAATGGTCCGTTTTCAAATGTTTTATTTTTGAACGTCAGTTCACATTTGTAGGTGGATCATCAGTGTTAGAGCTAAAATTAGCATGTTTAAAGTGATTTTCATGCTTCCCGGGGCTCGGGAAGTAAATTAAATACTATTTGGAGGCATTTAATGTTCAATCAAAAACAGCTGATTTTTGACAAAAGAGATAACACCCCCCCATTACGTCATGCTTCAGAAATGTGGAAAATGGTCCGTTTTCAAATGTTTTATTTTTGAACGTCAGTTCACATTTGTAGGTGGATCATCAGTGTTAGAGCTAAAATTAGCATGTTAAAAGTGATTTTCATGCTTCCAGGGGCTCGGGAAGTGAATTAAATACTATTTGGAGGCATTTAATGTTCAAGCAAAAACGGCTGATTTTCGACAAAAGAGATAACACCCCCCCCCCATTACGTCATGCTTCAGAAATGTGGAAAATGGTCCGTTTTCAAATGTTTTATTTTTGAACGTCAGTTCACATTTGTAGGTGGATTATCAGTGTTAGAGCTAAAATTAGCATGTTTAAAGTGATTTTCATGCTTCCAGGGACTCGGGAAGTGAATTAAATACTATTTGGAGGCATTTAATGTACAATCAAAAACGGCTGATTTTTGACAAAAGAGATAACACCCCCCCATTACGTCATGCTTCAGAAATGTGGAAAATGGTCCGTTTTCAAATGTTTTATTTTTGAACGTCAGTTCACATTTGTAGGTGGATCATCAGTGTTAGAGCTAAAATTAGCATGTTTAAAGTGATTTTCATGCTTCCAGGGCCCTAAACACAAGATTTATGGAATGGTTAAAAGTGCATGAAAATGGCCAATTTACTCACTCTGAGTTCTCAAAAAGGGTTTCTTCACCCCGGGAAGTTAATTAAATACCATTTGGAGGCATTTAATGTTCGAGTAAAAACGGCTGATTTTCGACAAAAGAGATAACACCCCCCCATTACGTCCTGCTTCAGAAATGTGGAAAATGGTCCGTTTTCAAATGTTTTATTTTTGAACGTCAGTTCACATTTGTAGGTGGATCATCAGTGTTAGAGCTAAAATTAGCATGTTAAAAGTGATTTTCATGCTTCCAGGGGCTCGGGAAGTGAATTAAATACTATTTGGAGGCATTTAATGTTCAAGCAAAAACGGCTGATTTTCGACAAAAGAGATAACACCCCCCCCCCCATTACGTCATGCTTCAGAAATGTGGAAAATGGTCCGTTTTCAAATGTTTTATTTTTGAACGTCAGTTCACATTTGTAGGTGGATCATCAGTGTTAGAGCTAAAATTAGCATGTTTAAAGTGATTTTCATGCTTCCAGGGGCTCGGGAAGTGAATTAAATACTATTTGGAGGCATTTAATGTTCAATCAAAAACAGCTGATTTTTGACAAAAGAGATAACACCCCCCCATTACGTCATGCTTCAGAAATGTGGAAAATGGTCCGTTTTCAAATGTTTTCTTTTTGAACGTCAGTTCACATTTGTAGTTGGATCATCAGTGTTAGAGCTAAAATTAGCGTGTTTAAAGTGATTTTCATGCTTCCAGGGGCTTGGGAAGTGAATTAAATACTATTTGGAGGCATTTAATGTTCAATCAAAAACAGCTGATTTTTGACAAAAGAGATAACACCCCCCCATTACGTCATGCTTCAGAAATGTGGAAAATGGTCCGTTTTCAAATGTTTTATTTTTGAACGTCAGTTCACATTTGTAGGTGGATTATCAGTGTTAGAGCTAAAATTAGCATGTTTAAAGTGATTTTCATGCTTCCAGGGACTCGGGAAGTGAATTAAATACTATTTGGAGGCATTTAATGTTCAATCAAAAACAGCTGATTTTTGACAAAAGAGATAACACCCCCCCATTACGTCATGCTTCAGAAATGTGGAAAATGGTCCGTTTTCAAATGTTTTATTTTTGAACGTCAGTTCACATTTGTAGGTGGATCATCAGTGTTAGAGCTAAAATTAGCATGTTTAAAGTGATTTTCATGCTTCCAGGGCCCTAAACACAAGATTTATGGAATGGTTAAAAGTGCATGAAAATGGCCAATTTACTCACTCTGAGTTCTCAAAAAGGGTTTCTTCACCCCGGGAAGTTAATTAAATACCATTTGGAGGCATTTAATGTTCGAGTAAAAACGGCTGATTTTCGACAAAAGAGATAACACCCCCCCATTACGTCATGCTTCAGAAATGTGGAAAATGGTCCGTTTTCAAATGTTTTATTTTTGAACGTCAGTTCACATTTGTAGGTGGATCATCAGTGTTAGAGCTAAAATTAGCATGTTAAAAGTGATTTTCATGCTTCCAGGGGCTCGGGAAGTGAATTAAATACTATTTGGAGGCATTTAATGTTCAAGCAAAAACGGCTGATTTTCGACAAAAGAGATAACACCCCCCCCCATTACGTCATGCTTCAGAAATGTGGAAAATGGTCCGTTTTCAAATGTTTTATTTTTGAACGTCAGTTCACATTTGTAGGTGGATCATCAGTGTTAGAGCTAAAATTAGCATGTTTAAAGTGATTTTCATGCTTCCAGGGGCTCGGGAAGTGAATTAAATACTATTTGGAGGCATTTAATGTTCAATCAAAAACAGCTGATTTTTGACAAAAGAGATAACACCCCCCCATTACGTCATGCTTCAGAAATGTGGAAAATGGTCCGTTTTCAAATGTTTTATTTTTGAACGTCAGTTCACATTTGTAGGTGGATCATCAGTGTTAGAGCTAAAATTAGCATGTTTAAAGTGGTTTTCATGCTTCCAGGGGCCCTAAACACAAGATTTATGGAATGGGTAAAAGTGCATGAAAATGGCCAATTTACTCACTCTGAGTTCTCAAAAAGGGTTTCTTCATCCAGGGAAGTTAATTAAATACCATTTGGAGGCATTTAATGTTCGAGCAAAAACGGCTGATTTTCGACAAAAGAGATAACACCCCCCCATTACGTCATGCTTCAGAAATGTGGAAAATGGTCCGTTTTCAAATGTTTTATTTTTGAACGTCAGTTCACATTTGTAGGTGGATCATCAGTGTTAGAGCTAAAATTAGCATGTTTAAAGTGATTTTCATGCTTCCAGGGGCTCGGGAAGTGAATTAAATACTATTTGGAGGCATTTAATGTTCAATCAAAAACAGCTGATTTTTGACAAAAGAGATAACACCCCCCCATTACGTCATGCTTCAGAAATGTGGAAAATGGTCAGTTTTCAAATGTTTTATTTTTGAACGTCAGTTCACATTTGTAGGTGGATCATCAGTGTTAGAGCTAAAATTAGCATGTTTAAAGTGATTTTCATGCTTCCAGGGGCCCTAAACACAAGATTTATGGAATGGTTAAAAGTGCATGAAAATGGCCAATTTACTCACTCTGAGTTCTCAAAAAGGGTTTCTTCACCCCGGGAAGTTAATTAAATACCATTTGGAGGCATTTAATGTTCGAGCAAAAACGGCTGATTTTCGACAAAAGAGATAACACCCCCCCATTACGTCATGCTTCAGAAATGTGGAAAACGGTCCGTTTTCAAATGTTTTATTTTTGAACGTCAGTTCACATTTGTAGGTGGATCATCAGTGTTAGAGCTAAAATTAGAGTGTTTAAAGTGATTTTCATGCTTCCAGGGGCTCGGGAAGTGAATTAAATACTATTTGGAGGCATTTAATGTTCAAGCAAAAACGGCTGATTTTCGACAAAAGAGATAACACCCCCCCATTACGTCATGCTTCAGAAATGTGGAAAATGGTCCGTTTTCAAATGTTTTATTTTTGAACGTCAGTTCACATTTGTAGGTGGATCATCAGTGTTAGAGCTAAAATTAGCATGTTTAAAGTAGTTTTCATGCTTCCAGGTGCCCTAAACACAAGATTTATGGAATGGTTAAAAGTGCATGAAAATGGCCAATTAACTCACTCTGAGTTCTCAAAAAGGGTTTCTTCACCCCTGGAAGTTAATTAAATACCATTTGGAGGCATTTAATGTTCGAGCAAAAACGGCTGATTTTCGACAAAAGAGATAACAACCCCCATTACGTCATGCTTCAGAAATGTGGAAAATGGTCCGTTTTCAAATGTTTTATTTTTGAACGTCAGTTCACATTTGTAGGTGGATCATCAGTGTTAGAGCTAAAATTAGCATGTTTAAAGTGGTTTTCATGCTTCAAGGGGCCCTAAACACAAGATTTATGGAATGGTTAAAAGTGCATGAAAATGGCCAATTTACTCACTCTGAGTTCTCAAAAAGGGTTTCTTCACCCAGGGAAGTTAATTAAATACCATTTGGAGGCATTTAATGTTCGAGCAAAAACGGCTGATTTTCGACAAAAGAGATAACACCCCCCCATTACGTCATGCTTCAGAAATGTGGAAAATGGTCCGTTTTCAAATGTTTTATTTTTGAACGTCAGTTCACATTTGTAGGTGGATCATCAGTGTTAGAGCTAACATTAGCATGTTTAAAGTGATTTTCATGCTTCCAGGGGCTCGGGAAGTGAATTAAATACTATTTGGAGGCATTTAATGTTCAATCAAAAACAGCTTATTTTTGACAAAAGAGATAACACCCCCCATTACGTCATGCTTCAGAAATGTGGAAAATGGTCCGTTTTCAAATGTTTTATTTTTGAACGTCAGTTCACATTTGTAGGTGGATCATCAGTGTTAGAGCTAAAATTAGCATGTTTAAAGTGATTTTCATGCTTCCAGGGCCCTAAACACAAGATTTATGGAATGGTTAAAAGTGCATGAAAATGGCCAATTTACTCACTCCGAGTTCTCAAAAAGGGTTTCTTCACCCCGGGAAGTTAATTAAATACCATTTGGAGGCATTTAATGTTCGAGTAAAAACGGCTGATTTTCGACAAAAGAGATAACACCCCCCCCATTACGTCATGCTTCAGAAATGTGGAAAATGGTCAGTTTTCAAATGTTTTATTTTTGAACGTCAGTTCACATTTGTAGGTGGATCATCAGTGTTAGAGCTAAAATTAGCATGTTAAAAGTGATTTTCATGCTTTCAAGGGCTCGGGAAGTGAATTAAATACTATTTGGAGGCATTTAATGTTCAATCAAAAACAGCTGATTTTTGACAAAAGAGATAACACCCCCCCATTACGTCATGCTTCAGAAATGTGGAAAATGGTCCGTTTTCAAATGTTTTATTTTTGAACGTCAGTTCACATTTGTAGGTGGATTATCAGTGTTAGAGCTAAAATTAGCATGTTTAAAGTGATTTTCATGCTTCCAGGGACTCGGGAAGTGAATTAAATACTATTTGGAGACATTTAATGTTCAATCAAAAACAGCTGATTTTTGACAAAAGAGATAACACCCCCCCATTACGTCATGCTTCAGAAATGTGGAAAATGGTCCGTTTTCAAATGTTTTATTTTTGAACGTCAGTTCACATTTGTAGGTGGATCATCAGTGTTAGAGCTAAAATTAGCATGTTTAAAGTGATTTTCATGCTTCCAGGGGCTCGGGAAGTGAACTAAATACTATTTGGAGGCATTTAATGTTCAAGCAAAAACGGCTGATTTTCGACAAAAGAGATAACCCCCCCCCCCCCCCCCCCCCCATTACGTCATGCTTCAGAAATGTGGAAAATAGTCCGTTTTCAAAAGTTTTATTTTTGAACGTCAGTTCACATTTGTAGGTGGATCATCAGTGTTAGAGCTAAAATTAGCATGTTTAAAGTGATTTTCATGCTTCCAGGGCCCTAAACACAAGATTTATGGAATGGTTAAAAGTGCATGAAAATGGCCAATTTACTCACTCCGAGTTCTCAAAAAGGGTTTCTTCACCCCGGGAAGTTAATTAAATACCATTTGGAGGCATTTAATGTTCGAGTAAAAACGGCTGATTTTCGACAAAAGAGATAACACCCCCCCATTACGTCATGCTTCAGAAATGTGGAAAATGGTCCGTTTTCAAATGTTTTATTTTTGAACGTCAGTTCACATTTGTAGGTGGATCATCAGTGTTAGAGCTAAAATTAGCATGTTTAAAGTGATTTTCATGCTTCCAGGGGCTCGGGAAGTGAATTAAATACTATTTGGAGGCATGTAATGTTCAATCAAAAACAGCTGATTTTTGACAAAAGAGATAACACCCCCCCATTACGTCATGCTTCAGAAATGTGGAAAATGGTCCGTTTTCAAATGTTTTCTTTTTGAACGTCAGTTCACATTTGTAGGTGGATCATCAGTGTTAGAGCTAAAATTAGCATGTTTAAAGTGATTTTCATGCTTCCAGGGGCCCTAAACACAAGATTTATGGAATGGGTAAAAGTGCATGAAAATGGCCAATTTACTCACTCTGAGTTCTCAAAAAGGGGTTCTTCACCCCGGGAAGTTAATTAAATACCATTTGGAGGCATTTAATGTTCGAGCAAAAACGGCTGATTTTCGACAAAAGAGATAACACCCCCCCCATTACGTTTGCTTCAGAAATGTGGAAAATGGTCCGTTTTCAAATGTTTTATTTTTGAACGTCAGTTCACATTTGTAGGTGGATCATCAGTGTTAGAGCTAAAATTAGCATGTTTAAAGTGATTTTCATGCTTCCAGGGGCTCGGAAAGTGAATTAAATACTATTTGGAGGCATTTAATGTTCAAGCAAAAACGGCTGATTTTCGACAAAAGAGATAACACCCCCCCATTACGTCATGCTTCAGAAATGTGGAAAATGGTCCGTTTTTAAATGTTTTATTTTTGAACGTCAGTTCACATTTGTAGGTGGATCATCAGTGTTAGAGCTAAAATTAGCATGTTTAAAGTAGTTTTCATGCTTCCAGGTGCCCTAAACACAAGATTTATGGAATGGTTAAAAGTGCATGAAAATGGCCAATTTACTCACTCTGAGTTCTCAAAAAGGGCTTCTTCATCCAGGGAAGTTAATTAAATACCATTTGGAGGCATTTAATGTTCGAGCAAAAACGGCTGATTTTCGACAAAAGAGATAACACCCCCCCATTACGTCATGCTTCAGAAATGTGGAAAATGGTCCGTTTTCAAATGTTTTATTTTTGAACGTCAGTTCACATTTGTAGGTGGATCATCAGTGTTAGAGCTAAAATTAGCATGTTTAAAGTGATTTTCATGCTTCCAGGGGCTCGGGAAGTGAATTAAATACTATTTGGAGGCATTTAATGTTCAATCAAAAACAGCTGATTTTTGACAAAAGAGATAACACCCCCCCATTACGTCATGCTTCAGAAATTTTCGAAAATGGTCAGTTTTCAAATGTTTTATTTTTGAACGTCAGTTCACATTTGTAGGTGGATCATCAGTGTTAGAGCTAAAATTAGCATGTTTAAAGTGATTTTCATGCTTCCAGGGGCCCTAAACACAAGATTTATGGAATGGATAAAAGTGCATGAAAATGGCCAATTTACTCACTCTGAGTTCTCAAAAAGGGTTTCTTCACCCCGGGAAGTTAATTAAATACCATTTGGAGGCATTTAATGTTCGAGCAAAAACGGCTGATTTTCGACAAAAGAGATAACACCCCCCCATTACGTCATGCTTCAGAAATGTGGAAAACGGTCCGTTTTCAAATGTTTTATTTTTGAACGTCAGTTCACATTTGTAGGTGGATCATCAGTGTTAGAGCTAAAATTTGCATGTTTAAAGTGATTTTCATGCTTCCAGGGGCTCGGGAAGTGAATTAAATACTATTTGGAGGCATTTAATGTTCAAGCAAAAACGGCTGATTTTCGACAAAAGAGATAACACCCCCCCCATTACGTCATGCTTCAGAAATGTGGAAAATGGTCCGTTTTCAAATGTTTTATTTTTGAACGTCAGTTCACATTTGTAGGTGGATCATCAGTGTTAGAGCTAAAATTAGCATGTTTAAAGTAGTTTTCATGCTTCCAGGTGCCCTAAACACAAGATTTATGGAATGGTTAAAAGTGCATGAAAATGGCCAATTTACTCACTCTGAGTTCTCAAAAAGGGTTTCTTCACCCCTGGAATTAATTAAATACCATTTGGAGGCATTTAATGTTCGAGCAAAAACGGCTGATTTTCGACAAAAGAGATAACAACCCCCATTACGTCATGCTTCAGAAATGTGGAAAATGGTCCGTTTTCAAATGTTTTATTTTTGAACGTCAGTTCACATTTGTAGGTGGATCATCAGTGTTAGAGCTAAAATTAGCATGTTTAAAGTGGTTTTCATGCTTCAAGGGGCCCTAAACACAAGATTTATGGAATGGTTAAAAGTGCATGAAAATGGCCAATTTACTCACTCTGAGTTCTCAAAAAGGGTTTCTTCACCCAGGGAAGTTAATTAAATACCATTTGGAGGCATTTAATGTTCGAGCAAAAACGGCTGATTTTCGACAAAAGAGATAACACCCCCCCATTACGTCATGCTTCAGAAATGTGGAAAATGGTCCGTTTTCAAATGTTTTATTTTTGAACGTCAGTTCACATTTGTAGGTGGATCATCAGTGTTAGAGCTAAAATTAGCATGTTTAAAGTGATTTTCATGCTTCCAGGGGCTCGGGAAGTGAATTAAATACTATTTGGAGGCATTTAATGTTCAATCAAAAACAGCTTATTTTTGACAAAAGAGATAACACCCCCCCATTACGTCATGCTTCAGAAATGTGGAAAATGGTCCGTTTTCAAATGTTTTCTTTTTGAACTTCAGGTCACATTTGTAGGTGGATCATCAGTGTTAGAGCTAAAATTAGCATGTTTAAAGTGATTTTCATGCTTCCAGGGCCCTAAACACAAGATTTATGGAATGGTTAAAAGTGCATGAAAATGGCCAATTTACTCACTCTGAGTTCTCAAAAAGGGTTTCTTCACCCGGGAAGTTAATTAAATACCATTTGGAGGCATTTAATGTTCGAGTAAAAACGGCTGATTTTCGACAAAAGAGATAACACCCCCCCATTACGTCATGCTTCAGAAATGTGGAAAATGGTCCGTTTTCAAATGTTTTATTTTTGAACGTCAGTTCACATTTGTAGGTGGATCATCAGTGTTAGAGCTAAAATTAGCATGTTGAAAGTGATTTTCATGCTTCCAGGGGCTCGGGAAGTGAAATAAATACTATTTGGAGGCATTTAATGTTCAAACAAAAACAGCTGATTTTTGACAAAAGAGATAACACCCCTCCATTACGTCATGCTTCAGAAATGTGGAAAATGGTCCGTTTTCAAATGTTTTATTTTTGAACGTCAGTTCACATTTGTAGGTGGATTATCAGTGTTAGAGCTAAAATTAGCATGTTTAAAGTGATTTTCATGCTTCCAGGGACTCGGGAAGTGAATTAAATACTATTTGGAGACATTTAATGTTCGATCAAAAACAGCTGATTTTTGACAAAAGAGATAACACCCCCCCATTACGTCATGCTTCAGAAATGTGGAAAATGGTCCGTTTTCAAATGTTTTATTTTTGAACGTCAGTTCACATTTGTAGGTGGATCATCAGTGTTAGAGCTAAAATTAGCATGTTTAAAATGATTTTCATGCTTCCAGGGCCCTAAACACAAGATTTATGGAATGGTTAAAAGTGCATGAAAATGGCCAATTTACTCACTCCGAGTTCTCAAAAAGGGTTTCTTCACCCCGGGAAGTTAATTAAATACCATTTGGAGGCATTTAATGTTCGAGTAAAAACGGCTGATTTTCGACAAAAGAGATAACACCCCCCCATTACGTCATGCTTCAGAAATGTGGAAAATGGTCCGTTTTCAAATGTTTTATTTTTGAACGTCAGTTCACATTTGTAGGAGGATCATCAGTGTTAGAGCTAAAATTAGCATGTTTAAAGTGATTTTCATGCTTCCAGGGGCTCGGGAAGTGAACTAAATACTATTTGGAGGCATTTAATGTTCAAGCAAAAACGGCTGATTTTCGACAAAAGAGATAACCCCCCCCCCCCCCCATTACGTCATGCTTCAGAAATGTGGAAAATAGTCCGTTTTCAAAAGTTTTATTTTTGAACGTCAGTTCACATTTGTAGGTGGATCATCAGTGTTAGAGCTAAAATTAGCATGTTTAAAGTGATTTTCATGCTTCCAGGGCCCTAAACACAAGATTTATGGAATGGTTAAAAGTGCATGAAAATGGCCAATTTACTCACTCCGAGTTCTCAAAAAGGGTTTCTTCACCCCGGGAAGTTAATTAAATACCATTTGGAGGCATTTAATGTTCGAGTAAAAACGGCTGATTTTCGACAAAAGAGATAACACCCCCCCATTACGTCATGCTTCAGAAATGTGGAAAATGGTCCGTTTTCAAATGTTTTATTTTTGAACGTCAGTTCACATTTGTAGGTGGATCATCAGTGTTAGAGCTAAAATTAGCATGTTTAAAGTGATTTTCATGCTTCCAGGGGCTCGGGAAGTGAATTAAATACTATTTGGAGGCATGTAATGTTCAATCAAAAACAGCTGATTTTTGACAAAAGAGATAACACCCCCCCATTACGTCATGCTTCAGAAATGTGGAAAATGGTCCGTTTTCAAATGTTTTCTTTTTGAACGTCAGTTCACATTTGTAGGTGGATCATCAGTGTTAGAGCTAAAATTAGCATGTTTAAAGTGATTTTCATGCTTCCAGGGGCCCTAAACACAAGATTTATGGAATGGGTAAAAGTGCATGAAAATGGCCAATTTACTCACTCTGAGTTCTCAAAAAGGGGTTCTTCACCCCGGGAAGTTAATTAAATACCATTTGGAGGCATTTAATGTTCGAGCAAAAACGGCTGATTTTCGACAAAAGAGATAACACCCCCCCCATTACGTTTGCTTCAGAAATGTGGAAAATGGTCCGTTTTCAAATGTTTTATTTTTGAACGTCAGTTCACATTTGTAGGTGGATCATCAGTGTTAGAGCTAAAATTAGCATGTTTAAAGTGATTTTCATGCTTCCAGGGGCTCGGAAAGTGAATTAAATACTATTTGGAGGCATTTAATGTTCAAGCAAAAACGGCTGATTTTCGACAAAAGAGATAACACCCCCCCATTACGTCATGCTTCAGAAATGTGGAAAATGGTCCGTTTTTAAATGTTTTATTTTTGAACGTCAGTTCACATTTGTAGGTGGATCATCAGTGTTAGAGCTAAAATTAGCATGTTTAAAGTAGTTTTCATGCTTCCAGGTGCCCTAAACACAAGATTTATGGAATGGTTAAAAGTGCATGAAAATGGCCAATTTACTCACTCTGAGTTCTCAAAAAGGGCTTCTTCATCCAGGGAAGTTAATTAAATACCATTTGGAGGCATTTAATGTTCGAGCAAAAACGGCTGATTTTCGACAAAAGAGATAACACCCCCCCATTACGTCATGCTTCAGAAATGTGGAAAATGGTCCGTTTTCAAATGTTTTATTTTTGAACGTCAGTTCACATTTGTAGGTGGATCATCAGTGTTAGAGCTAAAATTAGCATGTTTAAAGTGATTTTCATGCTTCCAGGGGCTCGGGAAGTGAATTAAATACTATTTGGAGGCATTTAATGTTCAATCAAAAACAGCTGATTTTTGACAAAAGAGATAACACCCCCCCATTACGTCATGCTTCAGAAATTTTCGAAAATGGTCAGTTTTCAAATGTTTTATTTTTGAACGTCAGTTCACATTTGTAGGTGGATCATCAGTGTTAGAGCTAAAATTAGCATGTTTAAAGTAGTTTTCATGCTTCCAGGTGCCCTAAACACAAGATTTATGGAATGGATAAAAGTGCATGAAAATGGCCAATTTACTCACTCTGAGTTCTCAAAAAGGGTTTCTTCACCCCGGGAAGTTAATTAAATACCATTTGGAGGCATTTAATGTTCGAGCAAAAACGGCTGATTTTCGACAAAAGAGATAACACCCCCCCATTACGTCATGCTTCAGAAATGTGGAAAACGGTCCGTTTTCAAATGTTTTATTTTTGAACGTCAGTTCACATTTGTAGGTGGATCATCAGTGTTAGAGCTAAAATTTGCATGTTTAAAGTGATTTTCATGCTTCCAGGGGCTCGGGAAGTGAATTAAATACTATTTGGAGGCATTTAATGTTCAAGCAAAAACGGCTGATTTTCGACAAAAGAGATAACACCCCCCCCATTACGTCATGCTTCAGAAATGTGGAAAATGGTCCGTTTTCAAATGTTTTATTTTTGAACGTCAGTTCACATTTGTAGGTGGATCATCAGTGTTAGAGCTAAAATTAGCATGTTTAAAGTAGTTTTCATGCTTCCAGGTGCCCTAAACACAAGATTTATGGAATGGTTAAAAGTGCATGAAAATGGCCAATTTACTCACTCTGAGTTCTCAAAAAGGGTTTCTTCACCCCTGGAAGTTAATTAAATACCATTTGGAGGCATTTAATGTTCGAGCAAAAACGGCTGATTTTCGACAAAAGAGATAACAACCCCCATTACGTCATGCTTCAGAAATGTGGAAAATGGTCCGTTTTCAAATGTTTTATTTTTGAACGTCAGTTCACATTTGTAGGTGGATCATCAGTGTTAGAGCTAAAATTAGCATGTTTAAAGTGGTTTTCATGCTTCAAGGGGCCCTAAACACAAGATTTATGGAATGGTTAAAAGTGCATGAAAATGGCCAATTTACTCACTCTGAGTTCTCAAAAAGGGTTTCTTCACCCAGGGAAGTTAATTAAATACCATTTGGAGGCATTTAATGTTCGAGCAAAAACGGCTGATTTTCGACAAAAGAGATAACACCCCCCCATTACGTCATGCTTCAGAAATGTGGAAAATGGTCCGTTTTCAAATGTTTTATTTTTGAACGTCAGTTCACATTTGTAGGTGGATCATCAGTGTTAGAGCTAAAATTAGCATGTTTAAAATGATTTTCATGCTTCCAGGGCCCTAAACACAAGATTTATGGAATGGTTAAAAGTGCATGAAAATGGCCAATTTACTCACTCCGAGTTCTCAAAAAGGGTTTCTTCACCCCGGGAAGTTAATTAAATACCATTTGGAGGCATTTAATGTTCGAGTAAAAACGGCTGATTTTCGACAAAAGAGATAACACCCCCCCATTACGTCATGCTTCAGAAATGTGGAAAATGGTCCGTTTTCAAATGTTTTATTTTTGAACGTCAGTTCACATTTGTAGGTGGATCATCAGTGTTAGAGCTAAAATTAGCATGTTTAAAGTGATTTTCATGCTTCCAGGGGCTCGGGAAGTGAATTAAATACTATTTGGAGGCATGTAATGTTCAATCAAAAACAGCTGATTTTTGACAAAAGAGATAACACCCCCCCATTACGTCATGCTTCAGAAATGTGGAAAATGGTCCGTTTTCAAATGTTTTCTTTTTGAACGTCAGTTCACATTTGTAGGTGGATCATCAGTGTTAGAGCTAAAATTAGCATGTTTAAAGTGATTTTCATGCTTCCAGGGGCCCTAAACACAAGATTTATGGAATGGGTAAAAGTGCATGAAAATGGCCAATTTACTCACTCTGAGTTCTCAAAAAGGGGTTCTTCACCCCGGGAAGTTAATTAAATACCATTTGGAGGCATTTAATGTTCGAGCAAAAACGGCTGATTTTCGACAAAAGAGATAACACCCCCCCCATTACGTTTGCTTCAGAAATGTGGAAAATGGTCCGTTTTCAAATGTTTTATTTTTGAACGTCAGTTCACATTTGTAGGTGGATCATCAGTGTTAGAGCTAAAATTAGCATGTTTAAAGTGATTTTCATGCTTCCAGGGGCTCGGAAAGTGAATTAAATACTATTTGGAGGCATTTAATGTTCAAGCAAAAACGGCTGATTTTCGACAAAAGAGATAACACCCCCCCATTACGTCATGCTTCAGAAATGTGGAAAATGGTCCGTTTTTAAATGTTTTATTTTTGAACGTCAGTTCACATTTGTAGGTGGATCATCAGTGTTAGAGCTAAAATTAGCATGTTTAAAGTAGTTTTCATGCTTCCAGGTGCCCTAAACACAAGATTTATGGAATGGTTAAAAGTGCATGAAAATGGCCAATTTACTCACTCTGAGTTCTCAAAAAGGGCTTCTTCATCCAGGGAAGTTAATTAAATACCATTTGGAGGCATTTAATGTTCGAGCAAAAACGGCTGATTTTCGACAAAAGAGATAACACCCCCCCATTACGTCATGCTTCAGAAATGTGGAAAATGGTCCGTTTTCAAATGTTTTATTTTTGAACGTCAGTTCACATTTGTAGGTGGATCATCAGTGTTAGAGCTAAAATTAGCATGTTTAAAGTGATTTTCATGCTTCCAGGGGCTCGGGAAGTGAATTAAATACTATTTGGAGGCATTTAATGTTCAATCAAAAACAGCTGATTTTTGACAAAAGAGATAACACCCCCCCATTACGTCATGCTTCAGAAATTTTCGAAAATGGTCAGTTTTCAAATGTTTTATTTTTGAACGTCAGTTCACATTTGTAGGTGGATCATCAGTGTTAGAGCTAAAATTAGCATGTTTAAAGTGATTTTCATGCTTCCAGGGGCCCTAAACACAAGATTTATGGAATGGATAAAAGTGCATGAAAATGGCCAATTTACTCACTCTGAGTTCTCAAAAAGGGTTTCTTCACCCCGGGAAGTTAATTAAATACCATTTGGAGGCATTTAATGTTCGAGCAAAAACGGCTGATTTTCGACAAAAGAGATAACACCCCCCCATTACGTCATGCTTCAGAAATGTGGAAAACGGTCCGTTTTCAAATGTTTTATTTTTGAACGTCAGTTCACATTTGTAGGTGGATCATCAGTGTTAGAGCTAAAATTTGCATGTTTAAAGTGATTTTCATGCTTCCAGGGGCTCGGGAAGTGAATTAAATACTATTTGGAGGCATTTAATGTTCAAGCAAAAACGGCTGATTTTCGACAAAAGAGATAACACCCCCCCCATTACGTCATGCTTCAGAAATGTGGAAAATGGTCCGTTTTCAAATGTTTTATTTTTGAACGTCAGTTCACATTTGTAGGTGGATCATCAGTGTTAGAGCTAAAATTAGCATGTTTAAAGTAGTTTTCATGCTTCCAGGTGCCCTAAACACAAGATGTATGGAATGGTTAAAAGTGCATGAAAATGGCCAATTTACTCACTCTGAGTTCTCAAAAAGGGTTTCTTCACCCCTGGAAGTTAATTAAATACCATTTGGAGGCATTTAATGTTCGAGCAAAAACGGCTGATTTTCGACAAAAGAGATAACAACCCCCATTACGTCATGCTTCAGAAATGTGGAAAATGGTCCGTTTTCAAATGTTTTATTTTTGAACGTCAGTTCACATTTGTAGGTGGATCATCAGTGTTAGAGCTAAAATTAGCATGTTTAAAGTGGTTTTCATGCTTCAAGGGGCCCTAAACACAAGATTTATGGAATGGTTAAAAGTGCATGAAAATGGCCAATTTACTCACTCTGAGTTCTCAAAAAGGGTTTCTTCACCCAGGGAAGTTAATTAAATACCATTTGGAGGCATTTAATGTTCGAGCAAAAACGGCTGATTTTCGACAAAAGAGATAACACCCCCCCATTACGTCATGCTTCAGAAATGTGGAAAATGGTCCGTTTTCAAATGTTTTATTTTTGAACGTCAGTTCACATTTGTAGGTGGATCATCAGTGTTAGAGCTAAAATTAGCATGTTTAAAGTGATTTTCATGCTTCCAGGGGCTCGGGAAGTGAATTAAATACTATTTGGAGGCATTTAATGTTCAATCAAAAACAGCTTATTTTTGACAAAAGAGATAACACCCCCCCATTACGTCATGCTTCAGAAATGTGGAAAATGGTCCGTTTTCAAATGTTTTCTTTTTGAACTTCAGGTCACATTTGTAGGTGGATCATCAGTGTTAGAGCTAAAATTAGCATGTTTAAAGTGATTTTCATGCTTCCAGGGCCCTAAACACAAGATTTATGGAATGGTTAAAAGTGCATGAAAATGGCCAATTTACTCACTCTGAGTTCTCAAAAAGGGTTTCTTCACCCCGGGAAGTTAATTAAATACCATTTGGAGGCATTTAATGTTCGAGTAAAAACGGCTGATTTTCGACAAAAGAGATAACACCCCCCCATTACGTCATGCTTCAGAAATGTGGAAAATGGTCCGTTTTCAAATATTTTATTTTTGAACGTCAGTTCACATTTGTAGGTGGATCATCAGTGTTAGAGCTAAAATTAGCATGTTGAAAGTGATTTTCATGCTTCCAGGGGCTCGGGAAGTGAATTAAATAATATTTGGAGGCATTTAATGTTCAAACAAAAACAGCTGATTTTTGACAAAAGAGATAACACCCCTCCATTACGTCATGCTTCAGAAATGTGGAAAATGGTCCGTTTTCAAATGTTTTATTTTTGAACGTCAGTTCACATTTGTAGGTGGATTATCAGTGTTAGAGCTAAAATTAGCATGTTTAAAGTGATTTTCATGCTTCCAGGGACTCGGGAAGTGAATTAAATACTATTTGGAGACATTTAATGTTCAATCAAAAACAGCTGATTTTTGACAAAAGAGATAACACCCCCCCATTACGTCATGCTTCAGAAATGTGGAAAATGGTCCGTTTTCAAATGTTTTATTTTTGAACGTCAGTTCACATTTGTAGGTGGATCATCAGTGTTAGAGCTAAAATTAGCATGTTTAAAATGATTTTCATGCTTCCAGGGCCCTAAACACAAGATTTATGGAATGGTTAAAAGTGCATGAAAATGGCCAATTTACTCACTCCGAGTTCTCAAAAAGGGTTTCTTCACCCCGGGAAGTTAATTAAATACCATTTGGAGGCATTTAATGTTCGAGTAAAAACGGCTGATTTTCGACAAAAGAGATAACACCCCCCCATTACGTCATGCTTCAGAAATGTGGAAAATGGTCCGTTTTCAAATGTTTTATTTTTGAACGTCAGTTCACATTTGTAGGAGGATCATCAGTGTTAGAGCTAAAATTAGCATGTTAAAAGTGATTTTCATGCTTCCAGGGGCTCGGAAAGTGAATTAAATACTATTTGGAGGCATTTAATGTTCAAGCAAAAACGGCTGATTTTCGAGAAAAGAGATAACACCCCCCCCCCCATTACGTCATGCTTCAGAAATGTGGAAAATGGTCCGTTTTCAAATGTTTTATTTTTGAACGTCAGTTCACATTTGTAGGTGGATCATCAGTGTTAGAGCTAAAATTAGCATGTTTAAAGTGGTTTTCATGCTTCCAGGGGCCCTAAACACAAGATTTATGGAATGGGTAAAAGTGCATGAAAATGGCCAATTTTCTCACTCTGAGTTCTCAAAAAGGGTTTCTTCATCCAGGGAAGTTAATTAAATACCATTTGGAGGCATTTAATGTTCGAGCAAAAACGGCTGATTTTCGACAAAAGAGATAACACCCCCCCCATTACGTCATGCTTCAGAAATGTGGAAAATGGTCCGTTTTCAAATGTTTTATTTTTGAACGTCAGTTCACATTTGTAGGTGGATCATCAGTGTTAGAGCTAAAATTAGCATGTTTAAAGTGGTTTTCATGCTTCCAGGGGCTCGGGAAGTGAATTAAATACTATTTGGAGGCATTTAATGTTCAATCAAAAACAGCTGATTTTTGACAAAAGAGATAACACCCCCCCATTACGTCATGCTTCAGAAATGTGGAAAATGGTCCGTTTTCAAATGTTTACTTTTTGAACGTCAGTTCACATTTGTAGGTGGATCATCAGTGTTAGAGCTAAAATTAGCATGTTTAAAGTGATTTTCATGCTTCCAGGGGCTCGGGAAGTAAATTAAATACTATTTGGAGGCATTTAATGTTCAATCAAAAACAGCTGATTTTTGACAAAAGAGACAACACCCCCCCATTACGTCATGCTTCAGAAATGTGGAAAATGGTCCGTTTTCAAATGTTTTAATTTTGAACGTCAGTTCACATTTGTAGGTGGATTATCAGTGTTAGAGCTAAAATTAGCATGTTTAAAGTGATTTTCATGCTTCCAGGGACTCGGGAAGTGAATTAAATACTATTTGGAGGCATTTAATGTTCAATCAAAAACAGCTTATTTTTGACAAAAGAGATAACACCCCCCCATTACGTCATGCTTCAGAAATGTGGAAAATGGTCTGTTTTCAAATGTTTTATTTTTGAACGTCAGTTCACATTTGTAGGTGGATCATCAGTGTTAGAGCTAAAATTAGCATGTTTAAAGTGATTTTCATGCTTCCAGGGCCCTAAACACAAGATTTATGGAATGGTTAAAAGTGCATGAAAATGGCCAATTTACTCACTCTGAGTTCTCAAAAAGGGTTTCTTCACCCCGGGAAGTTAATTAAATACCATTTGGAGGCATTTAATGTTCGAGTAAAAACGGCTGATTTTCGACAAAAGAGATAACACCCCCCCATTACGTCATGCTTCAGAAATGTGGAAAATGGTCCGTTTTCAAATGTTTTATTTTTGAACGTCAGTTCACATTTGTAGGTGGATCATCAGTGTTAGAGCTAAAATTAGCATGTTAAAAGTGATTTTCATGCTTCCAGGGGCTCGGGAAGTGAATTAAATACTATTTGGAGGCATTTAATGTTCAAGCAAAAACGGCTGATTTTCGACAAAAGAGATAACACCCCCCCCTTACGTCATGCTTCAGAAATGTGGAAAATGGTCCGTTTTCAAATGTTTTATTTTTGAACGTCAGTTCACATTTGTAGGTGGATCATCAGTGTTAGAGCTAAAATTAGCATTTTTAAAGTGATTTTCATGCTTCCAGGGGCTCGGGAAGTGAATTAAATACTATTTGGAGGCATTTAATGTTCAATCAAAAACAGCTGATTTTTGACAAAAGAGATAACACCCCCCCATTACGTCATGCTTCAGAAATGTGGAAAATGGTCCGTTTTCAAATGTTTTATTTTTGAACGTCAGTTCACATTTGTAGGTGGATCATCAGTGTTAGAGCTAAAATTAGCATGTTTAAAGTGGTTTTCATGCTTCCAGGGGCCCTAAACACAAGATTTTTGGAATGGGTAAAAGTGCATGAAAATGGCCAATTTACTCACTCTGAGTTCTCAAAAAGGGTTTCTTCATCCAGGGAAGTTAATTAAATACCATTTGGAGGCATTTAATGTTCGAGCAAAAACGGCTGATTTTCGACAAAAGAGATAACACCCCCCCATTACGTCATGCTTCAGAAATGTGGAAAATGGTCCGTTTTCAAATGTTTTATTTTTGAACGTCAGTTCACATTTGTAGGTGGATCATCAGTGTTAGAGCTAAAATTAGCATGTTTAAAGTGATTTTCATGCTTCCAGGGGCTCGGGAAGTGAATTAAATACTATTTGGAGGCATTTAATGTTCAATCAAAAACAGCTGATTTTTTACAAAAGAGATAACACCCCCCCATTACGTCATGCTTCAGAAATGTGGAAAATGGTCCGTTTTCAAATGTTTTATTTTTGAACGTCAGTTCACATTTGTAGGTGGATCATCAGTGTTAGAGCTAAAATTAGCATGTTTAAAGTGATTTTCATGCTTCCAGGGGCCCTAAACACAAGATTTATGGAATGGTTAAAAGTGCATGAAAATGGCCAATTTACTCACTCTGAGTTCTCAAAAAGGGTTTCTTCACCCCGGGAAGTTAATTAAATACCATTTGGAGGCATTTAATGTTCGAGCAAAAACGGCTGATTTTCGACAAAAGAGATAACACCCCCCCCATTACGTCATGCTTCAGAAATGTGGAAAATGGTCCGTTTTCAAATGTTTTATTTTTGAACGTCAGTTCACATTTGTAGGTGGATCATCAGTGTTAGAGCTAAAATTAGCATGTTTAAAGTGATTTCCATGCTTCCAGGGGCTCGGAAAGTGAATTAAATACTATTTGGAGGCATTTAATGTTCAAGCAAAAACGGCTGATTTTCGACAAAAGAGATAACACCCCCCCATTACGTCATGCTTCAGAAATGTGGAAAATGGTCCGTTTTTAAATGTTTTATTTTTGAACGTCAGTTCACATTTGTAGGTGGATCATCAGTGTTAGAGCTAAAATTAGCATGTTTAAAGTAGTTTTCATGCTTCCAGGTGCCCTAAACACAAGATTTATGGAATGGTTAAAAGTGCATGAAAATGGCCAATTTACTCACTCTGAGTTCTCAAAAAGGGTTTCTTCACCCCTGGAAGTTAATTAAATACCATTTGGAGGCATTTAATGTTCGAGCAAAAACGGCTGATTTTCGACAAAAGAGATAACAACCCCCATTACGTCATGCTTCAGAAATGTGGAAAATGGTCAGTTTTCAAATGTTTTATTTTTGAACGTCAGTTCACATTTGTAGGTGGATCATCAGTGTTAGAGCTAAAATTAGCATGTTTAAAGTGATTTTCATGCTTCCAGAGGCTCGGGAAGTGAATTAAATACTATTTGGAGGCATTTAATGTTCAAGCAAAAACGGCTGATTTTCGACAAAAGAGTTAACACCCCCCCATTACGTCATGCATCAGAAATGTGGAAAATGGTCCGTTTTCAAATGTTTTATTTTTGAACGTCAGTTCACATTTGTAGGTGGATCATCAGTGTTAGAGCTAAAATTAGCATGTTTAAAGTGGTTTTCATGCTTCAAGGGGCCCTAAACACAAGATTTATGGATTGGTTAAAAGTGCATGAAAATGGCCAATTTACTCACTCTGAGTTCTCAAAAAGGTTTTCTTCACCCAGGGAAGTTAATTAAATACCATTTGGAGGCATTTAATGTTCGAGCAAAAACGGCTGATTTTCGACAAAAGAGATAACACCCCCCCATTACGTCATGCTTCAGAAATGTGGAAAATGGTCCGTTTTCAAATGTTTTATTTTTGAACGTCAGTTCACATTTGTAGATGGATCATCAGTGTTAGAGCTAAAATTAGCATGTTTAAAGTGATTTTCATGCTTCCAGGGGCTCGGGAAGTGAATTAAATACTATTTGGAGGCATTTAATGTTCAATCAAAAACAGCTTATTTTTGACAAAAGAGATAACACCCCCCCATTACGTCATGCTTCAGAAATGTGGAAAATGGTCCGTTTTCAAATGTTTTATTTTTGAACGTCAGTTCACATTTGTAGGTGGATCATCAGTGTTAGAGCTAAAATTAGCATGTTTAAAGTGGTTTTCATGCTTCCAGGGGCCCTAAACACAAGATTTATGGAATGGGTAAAAGTGCATGAAAATGGCCAATTTACTCACTCTGAGTTCTCAAAAAGGGTTTCTTCATCCAGGGAAGTTAATTAAATACCATTTGGAGGCATTTAATGTTCGAGCAAAAACGGCTGATTTTCGACAAAAGAGATAACACCCCCCCATTACGTCATGCTTCAGAAATGTGGAAAATGGACCGTTTTCAAATGTTTTATTTTTGAACGTCAGTTCACATTTGTAGGTGGATCATCAGTGTTAGAGCTAAAATTAGCATGTTTAAAGTGATTTTCATGCTTCCAGGGGCTCGGGAAGTGAATTAAATACTATTTGGAGGCATTTAATGTTCAATCAAAAACAGCTGATTTTTGACAAAAGAGATAACACCCCCCCATTACGTCATGCTTCAGAAATGTGGAAAATGGTCCGTTTTCAAATGTTTTATTTTTGAACGTCAGTTCACATTTGTAGGTGGATCATCAGTGTTAGAGCTAAAATTAGCATGTTTAAAGTGATTTTCATGCTTCCAGGGGCCCTAAACACAAGATTTATGGAATGGTTAAAAGTGCATGAAAATGGCCAATTTACTCACTCTGAGTTCTCAAAAAGGGTTTCTTCACCCCGGGAAGTTAATTAAATACCATTTGGAGGCATTTAATGTTCGAGCAAAAACGGCTGATTTTCGACAAAAGAGATAACACCCCCCCATTACGTCATGCTTCAGAAATGTGGAAAATGGTCCGTTTTCAAATGTTTTATTTTTGAACGTCAGTTCACATTTGTAGGTGGATCATCAGTGTTAGAGCTAAAATTAGCATGTTTAAAGTGACTTTCATGCTTCCAGGGGCTCGGGAAGTGAATTAAATACTATTTGGAGGCATTTAATGTTCAAGCAAAAACGGCTGATTTTCGACAAAAGAGATAACACCCCCCCATTACGTCATGCTTCAGAAATGTGGAAAATGGTCCGTTTTCAAATGTTTTATTTTTGAACGTCAGTTCACATTTGTAGGTGGATCATCAGTGTTAGAGCTAAAATTAGCATGTTTAAAGTAGTTTTCATGCTTCCAGGTGCCCTAAACACAAGATTTATGGAATGGTTAAAAGTGCATGAAAATGGCCAATTTACTCACTCTGAGTTCTCAAAAAGGGTTTCTTCACCCCTGGAAGTTAATTAAATACCATTTGGAGGCATTTAATGTTCGAGCAAAAATGGCTGATTTTCGACAAAAGAGATAACAACCCCCATTACGTCATGCTTCAGAAATGTGGAAAATGGTCCGTTTTCAAATGCTTTATTTTTGAACGTCAGTTCACATTCGTAGGTGGATCTTCAGTGTTAGAGCTAAAATTAGCATATTTAAAGTGGTTTTCATGCTTCAAGGGGCCCTAAACACAAGATTTATGGAATGGTTAAAAGTGCATGAAAATGGCCAATTTACTCACTCTGAGTTCTCAAAAAGGGTTTCTTCACCCAGGGAAGTTAATTAAATACCATTTGGAGGCATTTAATGTTCGAGCAAAAACGGCTGATTTTCGACAAAAGAGATAACACCCCCCCATTACGTCATGCTTCAGAAATGTGGAAAATGGTCCGTTTTCAAATGTTTTATTTTTGAACGTCAGTTCACATTTGTAGGTGGATCATCAGTGTTAGAGCTAAAATTAGCATGTTTAAAGTGATTTTCATGCTTCCAGGGGCCCTAAACACAAGATTTATGGAATGGTTAAAAGTGCATGAAAATGGCCAATTTACTCACTCTGAGTTCTCAAAAAGGGTTTCTTCACCCCGGGAAGTTAATTAAATACCATTTGGAGGCATTTAATGTTCGAGCAAAAACGGCTGATTTTCAACAAAAGAGATAACACCCCCCCATTACGTCATGCTTCAGAAATGTGGAAAATGGTCCGTTTTCAAATGTTTTATTTTTGAACGTCAGTTCACATTTGTAGGTGGATCATCAGTGTTAGAGCTAAAATTAGCATGTTTAAAGTGATTTTCATGCTTCCAGGGGCTCGGGAAGTGAATTAAATACTATTTCGAGGCATTTAATGTTCAAGCAAAAACGGCTGATTTTCGACAAAAGAGATAACACCCCCCCATTACGTCATGCTTCAGAAATGTGGAAAATGGTCCGTTTTCAAATGTTTTATTTTTGAACGTCAGTTCACATTTGTAGGTGGATCATCAGTGTTAGAGCTAAAATTAGCATGTTTAAAGTGATTTTCATGCTTCCAGGGGCTCGGGAAGTGAATTAAATACTATTTGGAGGCATTTAATGTTCAATCAAAAACAGCTGATTTTTGACAAAAGAGATAACACCCCCCCATTACGTCATGCTTCAGAAATGTGGAAAATGGTCCGTTTTCAAATGTTTTCTTTTTGAACGTCAGTTCACATTTGTAGGTGGATCATCAGTGTTAGAGCTAAAATTAGCATGTTTAAAGTGATTTTCATGCTTCCAGGGGCTCGGGAAGTGAATTAAATACTATTTGGAGGCATTTAATGTTCAATCAAAAACAGCTGATTTTTGACAAAAGAGATAACACCCCCCCATTACGTCATGCTTCAGAAATGTGGAAAATGGTCTGTTTTCAAATGTTTTCTTTTTGAACGTCAGTTCACATTTGTAGGTGGATCATCAGTGTTAGAGCTAAAATTAGCATGTTTAAAGTGATTTTCATGCTTCCAGGGGCCCTAAACACAAGATTTATGCAATGGTTAAAAGTGCATGAAAATGGCCAATTTACTCACTCTGAGTTCTCAAAAAGGGTTTCTTCACCCCGGGAAGTTAATTAAATACCATTTGGAGGCATTTAATGTTCGAGCAAAAACGGCTGATTTTCGACAAAAGAGATAACACCCCCCCATTACGTCATGCTTCAGAAATGTGGAAAAAGGTCCGTTTTCAAATGTTTTATTTTTGAACGTCAGTTCACATTTGTAGGTGGATCATCAGTGTTAGAGCTAAAATTAGCATGTTTAAAGTGATTTTCATGCTTCCAGGGGCTCTGGAAGTGAATTAAATACTATTTGGAGGCATTTAATGTTCAAGCAAAAATGGCTGATTTTCGACAAAAGAGATAACACCCCCCCCCCATTACGTCATGCTTCAGAAATGTGGAAAATGGTCCGTTTTCAAATGTTTTATTTTTGAACGTCAGTTCACATTTGTAGGTGGATCATCAGTGTTAGAGCTAAAATTAGCATGTTTAAAGTGGTTTTCATGCTTCCAGGGGCCCAAAACACAAGATTTATGGAATGGTTAAAAGTGCATGAAAATGGCCAATTTACTCACTCTGAGTTCTCAAAAAGGGTTTCTTCACCCAGCGAAGTTAATTAAATACCATTTGGAGGCATTTAATGTTCAAGCAAAAACGGCTGATTTTCGACAAAAGAGATAACACCCCCCCATTACGTCATGCTTCAGAAATGTGGAAAATGGTCCGTTTTCAAATGTTTTATTTTTGAACGTCAGTTCACATTTGTAGGTGGATCATCAGTGTTAGAGCTAAAATTAGGATGTTTAAAGTGATTTTCATGCTTCCAGGGGCTCGGGAAGTGAATTAAATACTATTTGGAGGCATTTAATGTTCAAGCAAAAACGGCTGATTTTCGACAAAAGAGATAACACCCCCCCATTACGTCATGCTTCAGAAATGTGGAAAATGGTCCGTTTTCAAATGTTTTATTTTTGAACGTCAGTTCACATTTGTAGGTGGATCATCAGTGTTAGAGCTAAAATTAGCATGTTTAAAGTGGTTTTCATGCTTCCAGGGGCCCTAAACACAAGATTTATGGAATGGTTAAAAGTGCATGAAAATGGCCAATTTACTCACTCTGAGTTCTCAAAAAGGGTTTCTTCACCCAGGGAAGTTAATTAAATACCATTTGGAGGCATTTAATGTTCGAGCAAAAACGGCTGATTTTCGACAAAAGAGATAACAACCCCCCATTACGTCATGCTTCAGAAATGTGGAAAATGGTCCGTTTTCAAATGTTTTATTTTTGAACGTCAGTTCACATTTGTAGGTGGATCATCAGTGTTAGAGCTAAAATTAGCATGTTTAAAGTGATTTTCATGCTTCCAGGGGCTCGGGAAGTGAATTAAATACTATTTGGAGGCATTTAATGTTCAAGCAAAAACGGCTGATTTTCGACAAAAGAGATAACACCCCCCCCCCATTACGTCATGCTTCAGAAATGTGGAAAATGGTCCGTTTTCAAATGTTTTATTTTTGAACGTCAGTTCACATTTGTAGGTGGATCATCAGTGTTAGAGCTAAAATTAGCATGTTTAAAGTGGTTTTCATGCTTCCAGGGGCCCAAAACACAAGATTTATGGAATGGTTAAAAGTGCATGAAAATGGCCAATTTACTCACTCTGAGTTCTCAAAAAGGGTTTCTTCACCCAGCGAAGTTAATTAAATACCATTCGGAGGCATTTAATGTTCAAGCAAAAACGGCTGATTTTCGACAAAAGAGATAACACCCCCCATTACGTCATGCTTCAGAAATGTGGAAAATGGTCTGTTTTCAAATGTTTTATTTTTGAACGTCAGTTCACATTTGTAGGTTGATCATCAGTGTTAGAGCTAAAATTAGCATGTTTAAAGTGATTTTCATGCTTCCAGGGGCTCGGGAAGTGAATTAAATACTATTTGGAGGCATTTAATGTTCAAGCAAAAACGGCTGTTTTTCGGCAAAAGAGATAACACCCCCCCATTACGTCATGCTTCAGAAATGTGGAAAATGGTCCGTTTTCAAATGTTTTATTTTTGAACGTCAGTTCACATTTGTAGGTGGATCATCAGTGTTAGAGCTAAAATTAGCATTTTTAAAGTGGTTTTCATGCTTCCAGGGGCCCTAAACACAAGATTTATGGAATGGTTAAAAGTGCATGAAAATGGCCAATTTACTCACTCTGAGTTCTCAAAAAGGGTTTCTTCACCCAGGGAAGTTAATTAAATACCATTTGGAGGCATTTAATGTTCGAGCAAAAACGGCTGATTTTCGACAAAAGAGATAACACCCCCCCCCCATTACGTCATGCTTCAGAAATGTGGAAAATGGTCCGTTTTCAAATGTTTTATTTTTGAACGTCAGTTCACATTTGTAGGTGGATCATCAGTGTTAGAGCTAAAATTAGCATGTTTAAAGTGATTTTCATGCTTCCAGGGGCTCGGGAAGTGAATTAAATACTATTTGGAGGCATTTAATGTTCAATCAAAAACAGCTGATTTTTGACAAAAGAGATAACACCCCCATTACGTCATGCTTCAGAAATGTGGAAAATGGTCTGTTTTCAAATGTTTTATTTTTGAACGTCAGTTCACATTTGTAGGTGGATCATCAGTGTTAGAGCTAAAATTAGCATGTTTAAAGTGATTTTCATGCTTCCAGGGCTCGGGAAGTGAATTAAATACTATTTGGAGGCATTTAATGTTCAATCAAAAACAGCTGATTTTTGACAAAAGAGATAACACCCCCATTACGTCATGCTTCAGAAATGTGGAAAATGGTCTGTTTTCAAATGTTTTATTTTTGAACGTCAGTTCACATTTGTAGGTGGATCATCAGTGTAAGAGCTAATATTAGCATGTTTAAAGTGATATGGCTGAGATACCCGCCACCCCCTCTCAACACAATCCCCAAGAATGGGAATACGGAAACATTTCTGAACTTTTGGAAGGTGGGAGGGAGTTACCCTCCCGGCCGTATTTATTAAAATATGAAACAAAATTAAAACATTAAAATAACAGTTTCATATCATGTACAATTTCATTTCCATATATCGATGTTTTGGCTGACCTTAACATATTTCTAATACAAAGGTTCTCCTAGCCGATACTAACATCCTACAAAACATTTTTAAATTGAAATTGTACATCCTAACGTTAAGGGCCAACGGCAAGGTCGTAACCGGTGTCAGATCCCTAAACCAGAACTACCACCTCACTTGTGAGGGGCGGCCACACAGAGGACTGTACCTCATGTGCACATACCAATTTCCCTTGTCTTGACGGGGGCCCCCATTAACTCGACACCATTTTAAGGTCGTCTGAGGACTCGTGTGAGGTGTCTAGAAGGTAGCGTGGACCCCCCTCCCCACCCCAAACAACTTACCACATCTGCCGTCGCAGATGTCCTGGCCCCGGGAAATTCCCAGGAGGGGCCCGTAGCCCCTCCTATCCAGGGAGGGGCCTTGACCACCTTCCCTTTCCTTTCGGCGTCCCATCCTTAGAAGGGACCGCCTCCCCGTTGAGGGGCCAATGGCCACCTCCCCCGGGCGCTCCCATCCGTAATGGGTGACGCCCCCCCATAGGGATCTTCCAATTACTGCTCACCGATCATGACCTTACCGCCACAGGCCGGATAGTTGACCGGCTATCCGGACCCCCCACAAAAATCCTACCTAAAGGTCATGCTGTAAACTCTTTAGCCAGGCTACGAGGTCTCCTATGAGTAAAGAATTCCCCACCCGGGACAAATGGACCCCATCCTCCAGATACATACTGTCCCCCCTGATACAACCATGAAGAATCGAATGCAATGCACTTGTACGTAACAGTCTAGCCAACTTGTTATTTACTTTCTTCACCGAATGATTTATAGCAGACACAGAATTCGCCCCGCCACAATTTTCGTGGAATCATATGGGACCATGCAATTGTGCACCCTGGAACCCTTCTCGCCAACCAACTCACTGTGGATAGTATCGCCTCGAGAAGTAAACGTCTACCAGTGGTCACCAAATCATTGCCCCCAAGATGCACTATGAATATAGATGGCGGTGACCTTGTCCGCCCTAACAAACCCTCGACAAAAGGTTGAAACTGGTCAATACAGAGCCCGCCCCTTCCGTAGAAGGTCACCCTGTACCCGTATTCCCCAGCCATGTGAATCATGTCACCTGCTTTGAATACGTCCGCGGCACGCCTCACGTATGAGTGGCCCAAGACCCACACCACTTTTTCCGCAGCCGGTGATCTTTGACCGCTGGTTCCCAGGTGTCGGGTCGACTGCACAGTCCGCCCCGCCTCGTAAGCTTGGGAAACTGTAAACCAAACAAAAACAAGAAGCGTGAGTACATGATTACAGCTTCACAACATGTGCAACCGCACATACCTTTTGTAACAGTTCGAGGACCAACGCCCCAATTGTTTCACTTTTTCCACACTCAGACCCCTGGCTGTAGCCTCTGTAGCAGCCCCTATCCGGAAGGAATGGGTCCCAAAATCGCCTGGGTTCAAGCCCACGGCCGAAATCGCCATTGCTAGCACCCGCTGGAACTGAAACCTCGTCAGTGGGGTGGCATCAGTGTGCCTCAACAGGGTCCCCCCCCACGATGCCGCCCTCTGCGCCAAATATTCCTCAACGCATACGACGGGGCACATGGGAGATCCGGGACTCCGATGGACTACTATACTGTCCCCGATCGCACCCTGATCGGTCTTGGACCTGGGAAACGAGACCATCATCGTATCCCCCTTAACTAGAACGTGCTCTCGGCACAGTCCCCCCCCGTATCCTGCTTGTTCCTCGCCACCAGTTCGCTTACCCGCATAGCCCCATGGAATGCTGATGCAAAAGCGGCCCTGAATAACACTGTTTCAGACTGGGATGAACAAGTCGCAGGGAGAACGGAAAATAACAGAGCCAACCTCTCCAAACCTATCGGGTGCCTGTCATCTACTCTGCGACCCTCAAGGCGTTGCCACCCACGCAGCGCTTTCTGTACTACGAAAGATGCAGTAGGGTCCTGGATCCCATGAGCCCGGGACATGAAGGAAATGGCGGCCCGATGCCTCTGGGCCGTGGCTACCTATTTGCCTGCCTGATGTAACGACAGCAAAAACTTTACGACATATTCTTCCTGGCCCCAAAGCTCCCCCCTAACCGAACCCAAAAAGGACTGATAAGAACGGAACGCCCCTTCATATGCCTTCCTCGTCCTGGGTGCTAAACTCTCTCCCACGAGGTTTTGCAGTTCGGGGCACCGAGAGACCAGAGAGCTTCGGGGAATGGTGCCGACACCGGGTCCGCTGTGGGCAGAAAACCCCAGAAGGCCTGCATACGAAAACGAGAAAGCGCATCAGCCGCCTGATTCAGTACTCCTGGCACATGTCTTGCCCTAAAGAGTACGTTCAATTGCATACATAGTAACACAATTTCCTTAAGCAATCTCAGAATCCATTTGCATCGTGCTGCCTGACTATTGATACACTCAACCACGGTCATGTTATCCGACCAGAACACCACAGAGTGATCCCGGAACCCCTCAGGCCATGTTTGTAGGGCCACCAGAATAGGGAACAGTTCGAGAAACGCAATGTTGCTCGTCAGCCCACACTCGTGCCACCATGACGGCCATTTTTGGGCCGACCAGTGATTACCGAATATGGCGCCAAAGCCTATACTCCCCGCCGAATCTGTCCACAGCCCCAACTCCTCGGAGGACACCGCCGGCTTGTTCCAGACCACCCGACCATTGAAATCCGCCAGAAATGCCAACCAAATGCGCATGTCCTGGCGAATCTCGGCCGAGAGCCTCGTGCGATGGTGCCCTTCTTTAAGACCGACCATGGCTTGAGCAATCGAGCGGGAGAAAGGGCGGGCCATTGGCATTACTCTAAGGGCAAAATTCAACTGACCCACAGTTTGCTGCAATTGATGCAAGTTCACCTTGGTTTCCCGAATACATGCCTCAAGGGAGGCCCTGAATCTCCCCACCTTTTCTTTGGGCAGCCGGAAGCAACCTTCCAGTGAATCGAGCTCTATTCCGAGAAACTCGAGCGAAGTTGATGGCCCCACCGTCTTACCTGGTGCCAATGGCACACCAAACTGATTCATCAGACCACAAAATTCATTTAAAGCTTGTGCACATTCTGGATCCCCAGCTGCACCCAGGAACAGAAAATCGTCAAGATAATGCATAACATGCTGAAACCCCGTCATTCTTGTGAATACCCATTGCAAAAAACAACTGAATTTCTCAAAATAAGCACAAGATATGGAGCATCCCATTGGCATACATTTATCCATGTAATAGCGCCCCTGAAACATAAAACCGAGGAGACGCTGATCGTCTGGGTGTACCGGGAGCAACCGGAACGCTGACTCGATGTCTGATTTGGCCATCAGCGCTCCGGGCCCCAGGCGATTCAACATGGCGACGGCCTCATCGAAAGATGCGTACCGCACCGAACACACCTCCGGGTCTATCGCATCATTCACCGAAAGACCTCTCGGGGCGGACAAGTTATGTATTAATCGAAACTCACCCGGGTCCTTCTTGGGGACCACTCCCAAAGGGGAACAAACAAAATTAGCAACTGGTGGCGTGTCGAATGGTCCGGCAACCCGACCCCGGGTCAACTCTTTCACAATCTTCGCCTGTACCACCGCCGTATTCTGCAGGACCGACAGTTGGTTCCTACACTGTGCCTTACCATGAAAATTCCCCACTGGGATGCGGAAACCATATGAAAACCCATCTCGCAACACCCCAGCGGAGACATGATCCGGGTATTCATTGAGCCAAGGAATCATTGCCATGGTATCAACCGGGGTAGGTAAAGGCGCCCCTCGGACTATTTCAGACCTGTTTGGCGCTTCCCCTACCTCCGTTATCACCCGTCTTGGCTCTGCACATGGTCTCAGGATGCGAGGATTGCCCACACCCCCCACAGTCGTGCCTAAACTTGCATGACCCCTGGGGCCTCGTACACTTTCCTCTGTTAAAATTCCAGCAGATGCCCTTTTTGCCTGTATTGCCACTCGATCTCGAGTGATGCTCATTACTTGAACCTGCCCGAAAGGGCGCCCCAGATGAATGGCGGGAAAACTCTCCCCCGCTTCCCCCCACCAATGGTGCCTTTAACATGCCTGATTTCTCCATCTTTTGCCAAGAAATGGAGTCGTAACAATCCCACGTCAGAGATGTGTTGAACTCCTTGGCCTTCCTAAAAACATTATCATAACAAAACCACTGATTGCCCTCATATGACTGAGAGTACTCCATAATACGTGTCTGGTACACGGGTAACTCGGCCAACATTTCAGGCCTTCTTTCCCCCATAATTGAAGTGAAAATGCCAAATGCTCTGCCCCAATTACCTATGTTCTCATCGACCTTAAAAGCGGCCATCTTGGCGCGCCAAACACTCGGGTGCAAAAACTCTTTTTGACCCTTCACATGCTCGATCTCATAATGATCAGTTAGCAAAGAAAACATGTTCACATATTTCTCACCCCATATCCTCTCCTTGATTTCAATCGGAATATGCTGAGCCACTTTCTCCCTTCTCGAGGGTACAGACCCCTCCCCCGCAATCGGCAGTCGTTGCTTACCTGAACTAGAGGCTGTAACCGTAGTCGCTGCCGAACTCGTGCCCGCCGCGGTTTCACCCACTGGAGCCTGCGGGGGAACAAAAGGACATGGTGCCTTTGCGGCCTCTCTTGACTGCCGCAACTGCCTCATTACTGCCCTGGCGTCATCCGCCGTGGTGCCTTCGCTATCTTTTCCCAACCACGCTGCCAGCTGTGCAGCCAACTCGGGAGGCATATCCTCCCCGTTCACAGGGGTGACTACAGCAGGGATTGGTTGCCCCTCCTTCGGGACCGGGATCGGGGCTTCAGTCGGTGTATCGGGGAGCGCCGGCGGCGCCTCGGGAACCGGGGTCTCTCCCCCAGTTGCCCCCCTCTTGGACCTTCTACCTCTCCCGCTAGGGACTACTCCCGGCAATGCTGGTCCGACGACTCGCTTTGGGCCTCCTACACCGTTCATTGCCGCCATCTGTTTCTTCATCTCAGCCATGTCTTTCACGAGCATGCGGAGCATCTGCTCGGTACCGACCCGCTTTCCAACCTTCTTGCCCGGCATTCTCGAACGATGATCTCTGAAAGAACAAAGACAAAATTACAACGCTCAAAATTGGCTCTTCGTTCCGTCTCGAGCTCACGGGCAGCGGGGAGGTGACGCTTCAGAGCACAGGAACAAGAGGATGCTACTTTGGCTTGTCGCTCCTTTTATCCCTCTTCGGGCGGGCGTAAACCCGCCTCCGCCCGCCTCCGGGGGCGTGGCTGGCGGCTTCGGTGTCTAGGACAACCCACTCCAGGGCGGGAAAAAGCGCGCCCCGGCTACGCCGCTTCGGGCATACCAGCCGGGACTCGCCTCCCGCCCAAGATGGCTTCCCGGGGGGATCGGGGTACTCCGCCATACGTTCGGGGGGACCGATTGGTCGCCCCTTTCCATTTTCATGCTTCCACGGGCCCTAAACACAAGATTTATGGAATGGTTAAAAGTGCATGAAAATGGCCAATTTACTCACTCTGAGTTCTCAAAAAGGGTTTCTTCACACCGGGAAGTTAATTAAATACCATTTGGAGGCATTTAATGTTCGAGCAAAAACAGCTGATTTTCGACAAAAGAGATAACACCCCCCCATTACGTCATGCTTCAGAAATGTGGAAAATGGTCCGTTTTCAAATGTTTTATTTTTGAACGTCAGTTCACATTTGTAGGTGGATCATCAGTGTTAGAGCTAAAATTAGCATGTTTAAAGTGGTTTTCATGCTTCCAGGGGCCCTAAACACAAGATTTATGGAATGGTTAAAAGTGCATGAAAATGGCCAATTTACTCACTCTGAGTTCTCAAAAAGGGTTTCTTCACCCAGGGAAGTTAATTAAATACCATTTGGAGGCATTTAATGTTTGAGCAAAAACGGCTGATTTTCGACAAAAGAGATAACACCCCCCCATTACGTCATGCTTCAGAAATGTGGAAAATGGTCCGTTTTCAAATGTTTTATTTTTGAACGTCAGTTCACATTTGTAGGTGGATCATCAGTGTTAGAGCTAAAATTAGCATGTTTAAAGTGATTTTCATGCTTCCAGGGGCTCGGGAAGTGAATTAAATACTATTTGGAGGCATTTAATGTACAATCAAAAACAGCTGATTTTTGACAAAAGAGATAACACCCCCCCATTACGTCATGCTTCAGAAATGTGGAAAATGGTCCGTTTTCAAATGTTTTCTTTTTGAACGTCAGTTCACATTTGTAGGTGGATCATCAGTGTTAGAGCTAAAATTAGCATGTTTAAAGTGGTTTTCATGCTTCCAGGGGCCCTAAACACAAGATTTATGGAACGGTTAAAAGTGCATGAAAATGGCCAATTTACTCACCCTGAGTTCTCAAAAAGGGTTTCTTCACCCAGGGAAGTTAATTAAATACCATTTGGAGGCATTTAATGTTCGAGCAAAAACGGCTGATTTTCGACAAAAGAGATAACACCCCCCCATTACGTCATGCTTCAGAAATGTGGAAAATGGTCCGTTTTCAAATGTTTTATTTTTGAACGTCAGTTCACATTTGTAGGTGGATCATCAGTGTTAGAGCTAAAATTAGCATGTTTAAAGTGATTTTCATGCTTCCAGGGGCTCCGGAAGTGAATTAAATACTATTTGGAGGCATTTAATGTTCAATCAAAAACAGCTGATTTTTGACAAAAGAGATAACACCCCCCATCACGTCATGCTTCAGAAATGTGGAAAATGGTCCGTTTTCAAATGTTTTATTTTTGAACGTCAGTTCACATTTGTAGGTGGATCATCAGTGTTAGAGCTAAAATTAGCACGTTTAAAGTGATTTTCATGCTTCCAGGGGCTCGGGAAGTGAATTAAATACTATTTGGATGCATTTAATGTTCAATCAAAAACAGCTGATTTTTGATAAAAGAGATAACACCCCCCCATTACGTCATGCTTCAGAAATGTGGAAAATGGTCCGTTTTCAAATGTTTTCTTTTTGAACATCAGTTCACATTTGTAGGTGGATCATCAGTGTTAGAGCTAAAATTAGCATGTTTAAAGTGATTTTCATGCTTCCAGGGGCCCTAAACACAAGATTTATGGATTGGTTAAAAGTGCATGAAAATGGCCAATTTACTCACTCTGAGTTCTCAAAAAGGGTTTCTTCACCCCGGGAAGTTAATTAAATACCATTTGGAGGCATTTAATGTTCGAGCAAAAACGGCTGATTTTCGACAAAAGAGATAACACCCCCCCATTACGTTATGCTTCAGAAATGTGGAAAATGGTCCGTTTTCAAATGTTTTATTTTTGAACGTCAGTTCACATTTGTAGGTGGATCATCAGTGTTAGAGCTAAAATTAGCATGTTTAAAGTGATTTTCATGCTTCCAGGGGCTCGGGAAGTGAATTAAATACTATTTGGAGGCATTTAATGTTCAAGCAAAAACGGCTGATTTTCGACAAAAGAGATAACACCCCCCCATTACGTCATGCTTCAGAAATGAGGAAAATGGTCCGTTTTCAAATGTTTTATTTTTGAACGTCAGTTCACATTTGTAGGTGGATCATCAGTGTTAGAGCTAAAATTAGCATGTTTAAAGTGATTTTCATGCTTCCAGGGGCTCGGGAAGTGAATTAAATACTATTTGGAGGCATTTAATGTTCAATCAAAAACAGCTGATTTTTGACAAAAGAGATAACACCCCCCCATTACGTCATGCTTCAGAAATGTGGAAAATGGTCCGTTTTCAAATGTTTTATTTTTGAACGTCAGTTCACATTTGTAGGTGGATCATCAGTGTTAGAGCTAAAATTAGCATGTTTAAAGTGATTTTCATGCTTCCAGTGACTCGGGAAGTGAATTAAATACTATTTGGAGGCATTTAATGTTCAATCAAAAACAGCTGATTTTTGACAAAAGAGATAACACCCCCCCATTATGTCATGCTTCAGAAATGTGGAAAATGGTCCGTTTTCAAATGTTTTCTTTT
The DNA here is from genome assembly GCF_964263255.1 of Lissotriton vulgaris. Taxonomy (NCBI): domain Eukaryota; kingdom Metazoa; phylum Chordata; class Amphibia; order Caudata; family Salamandridae; genus Lissotriton; species Lissotriton vulgaris. Next base: position 44,209 of record NW_028244288.1, on the reverse strand, counting down.
TGAACGTCAGTTCACATTTGTAGGTGGATCATCAGTGTTAGAGCTAAAATTAGCATGTTTAAAGTGATTTTCATGCTTCCAGGGGCCCTAAACACAAGATTTATGGAATGGTTAAAAGTGCATGAAAATGGCCAATTTACTCACTCTGAGTTCTCAAAAAGGCTTTCTTCACCCCGGGAAGTTAATTAAATACCATTTGGAGGCATTTAATGTTCGAGCAAAAACGGCTGATTTTCGACAAAAGAGATAACACCCCCCCATTACGTCATGCTTCAGAAATGTGGAAAATGGTCAGTTTTCAAATGTTTTATTTTTGAACGTCAGTTCACATTTGTAGGTGGATCATCAGTGTTAGAGCTAAAATTAGCATGTTTAAAGTGATTTTCATGCTTCCAGGGGCTCGGGAAGTGAACTAAATACTATTTGGAGGCATTTAATGTTCAAGCAAAAACGGCTGATTTTCGACAAAAGAGATAACCCCCCCCCCCATTACGTCATGCTTCAGAAATGTGGAAAATGGTCCGTTTTCAAATGTTTTATTTTTGAACGTCAGTTCACATTTGTAGGTGGATCATCAGTGTTAGAGCTAAAATTAGCATGTTTAAAGGGATTTTCATGCTTCCAGGGGCTCGGGAAGTGAATTAAATACTATTTGGAGGCATTTAATGTTCAATCAAAAACAGCTGATTTTTGACAAAAGAGATAACACCCCCCCCCCATTACGTCATGCTTCAGAAATGTGGAAAATGGTCTGTTTTCAAATGTTTTATTTTTGAACGTCAGTTCACATTTGTAGGTGGATCATCAGTGTTAGAGCTAAAATTAGCATGTTTAAAGTGGTTTTCATGCTTCCAGGGGCCCTAAACACAAGATTTATGGAATGGTTAAAAGTGCATGAAAATGGCCAATTTACTCACTCTGAGTTCTCAAAAAGGGTTTCTTCACCCAGGGAAGTTAATTAAATACCATTTGGAGGCATTTAATGTTCACGCAAAAACGGCTGATTTTCGACAAAAGAGATAACACCCCCCATTACGTCATGCTTCAGAAATGTGGAAAATGGTCCGTTTTCAAATGTTTTATTTTTGAACGTCAGTTCACATTTGTAGGTGGATCATCAGTGTTAGAGCTAAAATTAGCATGTTTAAAGTTATTTTCATGCTTCCAAGGGCTCGGGAAGTAAATTGAATACTATTTGGAGGCATTTAATGTTCAAGCAAAAACGGCTGATTTTCGACAAAAGAGATAACACCCCCCCATTACGTCATGCTTCAGAAATGTGGAAAATGGTCCGTTTTCAAATGTTTTATTTTTGAACGTCAGTTCACGTTTGTAGGTGGATCATCAGTGTTAGAGCTAAAATTAGCATGTTTAAAGTGATTTTCATGCTTCCAGGGGCTCGGGAAGTGAATTAAATACTATTTGGAAGCATTTAATGTTCAAGCAAAAATGGCTGATTTTCGACAAAAGAGATCACACCCCCCCATTACGTCATGCTTCAGAAATGTGGAAAATGGTCCGTTTTCAAATGTTTTATTTTTGAACGTCAGTTCACATTTGTAGGTGGATCATCAGTGTTAGAGCTAAAATTAGCATGTTTAAAGTAGTTTTCATGCTTCCAGGGGCCCTAAACACAAGATTTATGGAATGGTTAAAAGTGCATGAAAATGGCCAATTTACTCGCTCTGAGTTCTCAAAAAGGGTTTCTTCACCCAGGGAAGTTAATTAAATACCATTTGGAGGCATTTAATGTTCACGCAAAAACGGCTGATTTTCGACAAAAGAGATAACACCCCCCCATTACGTCATGCTTCAGAAATGTGGAAAATGGACCGTTTTCAAATGTTTTATTTTTGAACGTCAGTTCACATTTGTAGGTGGATCATCAGTGTTAGAGCTAAAATTAGCATGTTTAAAGTGATTTTCAAGCTTCCAGGGGCTCGGGAAGTGAATTAAATACTATTTGGAGGCATTTAATGTTCAATCAAAAACAGCTGATTTTTGACAAAAGAGATAACACCCCCCCATTACGTCATGCTTCAGAAATGTGGAAAATGGTCCGTTTTCAAATGTTTTATTTTTGAACGTCAGTTCACATTTGTAGGTGGATCATCAGTGTTAGAGCTAAAATTAGCATGTTTAAAGTGATTTTCATGCTTCCAGGGGCTCGGGAAGTGAATTAAATACTATTTGGAGGCATTTAAAGTTCAATCAAAAACAGCTGATTTTTGACAAAAGAGATAACACCCCCCCATTACGTCATGCTTCAGAAATGTGGAAAATGGTCCGTTTTCAAATGTTTTCTTTTTGAACGTCAGTTCACATTTGTAGGTGGATCATCAGTGTTAGAGCTATAATTAGCATGTTTAAAGTGATTTTCATGCTTCCAGGGGCCCTAAACACAAGATTTATGGAATGGTTAAAAGTGCATGAAAATGGCCAATTTACTCACTCTGAGTTCTCAAAAAGGGTTTCTTCACCCCGGGAAGTTAATTAAATACCATTTGGAGGCATTTAATGTTCGAGCAAAAACGGCTGATTTTCGACAAAAGAGATAACACCCCCCCATTACGTCATGCTTCAGAAATGTGGAAAATGGTCCGTTTTCAAATGTTTTATTTTTGAACGTCAGTTCACATTTGTAGGTGGATCATCAGTGTTAGAGCTAAAATTAGCATGTTTAAAGTGATTTTCATGCTTCCAGGAGCTCGGGAAGAGAATTAAATACTATTTGAAGGCATTTAATGTTCAAGCAAAAAACGGCTGATTTTCGACAAAAGAGATAACACCCCCCCATTACGTCATGCTTCAGAAATGTGGAAAATGGTCAGTTTTCAAATGTTTTATTTTTGAACGTCAGTTCACATTTGTAGGTGGATCATCAGTGTTAGAGCTAAAATTAGCATGTTTAAAGTGATTTTCATGCTTCCAGGGGCTCGGGAAGTGAATTAAATACTATTTGGAGGCATTTAATGTTCAAGCAAATACGGCTGATTTTCGACAAAAGAGATAACACCCCCCCATTACGTCATGCTTCAGAAATGTGGAAAATGGTCCGTTTTCAAATGTTTTATTTTTGAACGTCAGTTCACATTTGTAGGTGGATCATCAGTGTTAGAGCTAAAATTAGCATGTTTAAAGTGGTTGTCATGCTTCCAGGGGCCCTAAACACAAGATTTATGGAATGGTTAAAAGTGCATGAAAATGGCCAATTTACTCACTCTGAGTTCTCAAAAAGGGTTTCTTCACCCAGGGAAGTTAATTAAATACCATTTGGAGGCATTTAATAGTCGAGCAAAAACGGCTGATTTTCGACAAAAGTGATAACACCCCCCCATTACGTCATGCTTCAGAAATGAGGAAAATGGTCCGTTTTCAAATGTTTTATTTTTGAACGTCAGTTCACATTTGTAGGTGGATCATCAGTGTTAGAGCTAAAATTAGCATGTTTAAAGTGCTTTTCATGCTTCCAGGGGCTCGGGAAGTGAATTAAATACTATTTGGAGGCATTTAATGTTCAATCAAAAACAGCTGATTTTTGACAAAAGAGATAACACCCCCCCATTACGTCATGCTTCAGAAATGTGGAAAATGGTCCGTTTTCAAATGTTTTCTTTTTGAACGTCAGTTCACATTTGTAGGTGGATCATCAGTGTTAGAGCTAACATTAGCATGTTTAAAGTGATTTTCATGCTTCCAGGGGCCCTAAACACAAGATTTATGGAATGGTTAAAAGTGCATGAAAATGGCCAATTTACTCACTCTGAGTTCTCAAAAAGGCTTTCTTCACCCCGGGAAGTTAATTAAATACCATTTGGAGGCATTTAATGTTCGAGCAAAAACGGCTGATTTTCGACAAAAGAGATAACACCCCCCCATTACGTCATGCTTCAGAAATGTGGAAAATGGTCAGTTTTCAAATGTTTTATTTTTGAACGTCAGTTCACATTTGTAGGTGGATCATCAGTGTTAGAGCTAAAATTAGCATGTTTAAAGTGATTTTCATGCTTCCAGGGGCTCGGGAAGTGAACTAAATACTATTTGGAGGCATTTAATGTTCAAGCAAAAACGGCTGATTTTCAACAAAAGAGATAACCCCCCCCCCATTACGTCATGCTTCAGAAATGTGGAAAATGGTCCGTTTTCAAATGTTTTATTTTTGAACGTCAGTTCACATTTGTAGGTGGATCATCAGTGTTAGAGCTAAAATTAGCATGTTTAAAGGGATTTTCATGCTTCCAGGGGCTCGGGAAGTGAATTAAATACTATTTGGAGGCATTTAATGTTCAATCAAAAACAGCTGATTTTTGACAAAAGAGATAACACCCCCCCCCCCATTACGTCATGCTTCAGAAATGTGGAAAATGGTCTGTTTTCAAATGTTTTATTTTTGAACGTCAGTTCACATTTGTAGGTGGATCATCAGTGTTAGAGCTAAAATTAGCATGTTTAAAGTGGTTTTCATGCTTCCAGGGGCCCTAAACACAAGATTTATGGAATGGTTAAAAGTGCATGAAAATGGCCAATTTACTCACTCTGAGTTCTCAAAAAGGGTTTCTTCACCCAGGGAAGTTAATTAAATACCATTTGGAGGCATTTAATGTTCACGCAAAAACGGCTGATTTTCGACAAAAGAGATAACACCCCCCATTACGTCATGCTTCAGAAATGTGGAAAATGGTCCGTTTTCAAATGTTTTATTTTTGAACGTCAGTTCACATTTGTAGGTGGATCATCAGTGTTAGAGCTAAAATTAGCATGTTTAAAGTTATTTTCATGCTTCCAAGGGCTCGGGAAGTAAATTGAATACTATTTGGAGGCATTTAATGTTCAAGCAAAAACGGCTGATTTTTGACAAAAGAGATAACACCCCCCCATTACGTCATGCTTCAGAAATGTGGAAAATGGTCCGTTTTCAAATGTTTTATTTTTGAACGTCAGTTCACGTTTGTAGGTGGATCATCAGTGTTAGAGCTAAAATTAGCATGTTTAAAGTGATTTTCATGCTTCCAGGGGCTCGGGAAGTGAATTAAATACTATTTGGAAGCATTTAATGTTCAAGCAAAAATGGCTGATTTTCGACAAAAGAGATCACCCCCCCCCATTACGTCATGCTTCAGAAATGTGGAAAATGGTCCGTTTTCAAATGTTTTATTTTTGAACGTCAGTTCACATTTGTAGGTGGATCATCAGTGTTAGAGCTAAAATTAGCATGTTTAAAGTAGTTTTCATGCTTCCAGGGGCCCTAAACACAAGATTTATGGAATGGTTAAAAGTGCATGAAAATGGCCAATTTACTCGCTCTGAGTTCTCAAAAAGGGTTTCTTCACCCAGGGAAGTTAATTAAATACCATTTGGAGGCATTTAATGTTCACGCAAAAACGGCTGATTTTCGACAAAAGAGATAACACCCCCCCATTACGTCATGCTTCAGAAATGTGGAAAATGGACCGTTTTCAAATGTTTTATTTTTGAACGTCAGTTCACATTTGTAGGTGGATCATCAGTGTTAGAGCTAAAATTAGCATGTTTAAAGTGATTTTCAAGCTTCCAGGGGCTCGGGAAGTGAATTAAATACTATTTGGAGGCATTTAATGTTCAATCAAAAACAGCTGATTTTTGACAAAAGAGATAACACCCCCCCATTACGTCATGCTTCAGAAATGTGGAAAATGGTCCGTTTTCAAATGTTTTATTTTTGAACGTCAGTTCACATTTGTAGGTGGATCATCAGTGTTAGAGCTAAAATTAGCATGTTTAAAGTGATTTTCATGCTTCCAGGGGCTCGGGAAGTGAATTAAATACTATTTGGAGGCATTTAAAGTTCAATCAAAAACAGCTGATTTTTGACAAAAGAGATAACACCCCCCCATTACGTCATGCTTCAGAAATGTGGAAAATGGTCCGTTTTCAAATGTTTTCTTTTTGAACGTCAGTTCACATTTGTAGGTGGATCATCAGTGTTAGAGCTATAATTAGCATGTTTAAAGTGATTTTCATGCTTCCAGGGGCCCTAAACACAAGATTTATGGAATGGTTAAAAGTGCATGAAAATGGCCAATTTACTCACTCTGAGTTCTCAAAAAGGGTTTCTTCACCCCGGGAAGTTAATTAAATACCATTTGGAGGCATTTAATGTTCGAGCAAAAACGGCTGATTTTCGACAAAAGAGATAACACCCCCCCATTACGTCATGCTTCAGAAATGTGGAAAATGGTCCGTTTTCAAATGTTTTATTTTTGAACGTCAGTTCACATTTGTAGGTGGATCATCAGTGTTAGAGCTAAAATTAGCATGTTTAAAGTGATTTTCATGCTTCCAGGGGCTCGGGAAGTGAATTAAATACTATTTGGAGGCATTTAATGTTCAAGCAAATACGGCTGATTTTCGACAAAAGAGATAACACCCCCCCATTACGTCATGCTTCAGAAATGTGGAAAATGGTCCGTTTTCAAATGTTTTATTTTTGAACGTCAGTTCACATTTGTAGGTGGATCATCAGTGTTAGAGCTAAAATTAGCATGTTTAAAGTGGTTGTCATGCTTCCAGGGGCCCTAAACACAAGATTTATGGAATGGTTAAAAGTGCATGAAAATGGCCAATTTACTCACTCTGAGTTCTCAAAAAGGGTTTCTTCACCCAGGGAAGTTAATTAAATACCATTTGGAGGCATTTAATGTTCGAGCAAAAACGGCTGATTTTCGACAAAAGTGATAACACCCCCCCATTACGTCATGCTTCAGAAATGAGGAAAATGGTCCGTTTTCAAATGTTTTATTTTTGAACGTCAGTTCACATTTGTAAGTGGATCATCAGTGTTAGAGCTAAAATTAGCATGTTTAAAGTGCTTTTCATGCTTCCAGGGGCTCGGGAAGTGAATTAAATACTATTTGGAGGCATTTAATGTTCAATCAAAAACAGCTGATTTTTGACAAAAGAGATAACACCCCCCCATTACGTCATGCTTCAGAAATGTGGAAAATGGTCCGTTTTCAAATGTTTTCTTTTTGAACGTCAGTTCACATTTGTAGGTGGATCATCAGTGTTAGAGCTAACATTAGCATGTTTAAAGTGATTTTCATGCTTCCAGGGGCCCTAAACACAAGATTTATGGAATGGTTAAAAGTGCATGAAAATGGCCAATTTACTCACTCTGAGTTCTCAAAAAGGCTTTCTTCACCCCGGGAAGTTAATTAAATACCATTTGGAGGCATTTAATGTTCGAGCAAAAACGGCTGATTTTCGACAAAAGAGATAACACCCCCCAATTACGTCATGCTTCAGAAATGTGGAAAATGGTCCGTTTTCAAATGTTTTATTTTTGAATGTCAGTTCACATTTGTAGGTGGATCATCAGTGTTAGAGCTAAAATTAGCATGTTTAAAGTGATTTTCATGCTTCCAGGGGCTCGGGAAGTGAATTAAATACTATTTGGAGGCATTTAATGTTCAAGCAAAAACGGCTTATTTTCGACAAAAGAGATAACACCCCCCCCCATTACGTCATGCTTCAGAAATGTGGAAAATGGTCCGTTTTCAAATGTTTTATTTTTGAACGTCAGTTCACATTTGTAGGTGGATCATCAGTGTTAGAGCTAAAATTAGCATTTTTAACGTGATTTTCATGCTTCCAGGGGCTCGGGAAGTGAATTAAATACTATTTGGAGGCATTTAATGTTCAATCAAAAACAGCTGATTTTTGACAAAAGAGATAACACCCCCCCATTACATCATGCTTCAGAAATGTGGAAAATGGTCCGTTTTCAAATGTTTTATTTTTGAACGTCAGATCACATTTGTAGGTTGATCATCAGTGTTAGAGCTGAAATTAGCATGTTTAAAGTGGTTTTCATGCTTCCAAGGGTCCTAAACACAAGATTTATGGAATGGTTAAAAGTGCATGAAAATGGCCAATTTACTCACTCTGAGTTCTCAAAAAGGGTTTCTTCACCCAGGGAAGTTAATTAAATACCATTTGGAGGCATTTAATGTTCACGCAAAAACGGCTGATTTTCGACAAAAGAGATAACACCCCCCATTACGTCATGCTTCAGAAATGTGGAAAATGGTCCGTTTTCAAATGTTTTATTTTTGAACGTCAGTTCACATTTGTAGGTGGATCATCAGTGTTAGAGCTAAAATTAGCATGTTTAAAGTGATTTTCATGCTTCCAGGGGCTCGGGAAGTGAATTAAATACTATTTGGAGGCATTTAATGATCAATCAAAAACAGCTGATTTTTGACAAAAGAGATAACACCCCCCATTACGTCATGCTTCAGAAATGTGGAAAATGGTCCGTTTTCAAATGTTTTATTTTTGAACGTCAGTTCACATTGGTAGGTGGATCATTAGTGTTAGAGCTAAAATTTGCATGTTTAAAGTGATTTTCATGCTTCCAGGGGCTCGGGAAGTGAATTAAATACTATTTGGAGGCATTTAATGTTCAATCAAAAACAGCTGATTTTTGACAGAAGAGATAACACCCCCCATTACGTCATGCTTCAGAAATGTGGAAAATGGTCCGTTTTCAAATGTTTTATTTTTGAACGTGAGTTCACATCTGTAGGTGGATCATCAGTGTTAGAGCTAAAATTAGCATGTTTAAAGTGGCTTTCATGCTTCCAGGGGCCCTAAACACAAGATTTATGGAATGGTTAAAAGTGCATGAAAATGGCCAATTTACTCACTCTGAGTTCTCCGAAAAGGGTTTCTTCACCCAGGGAAGTTAATTAAATACCATTTGGAGGCATTTAATGTTTGAGCAAAAACGGCTGATTTTCGACAAAAGAGATAACACCCCCCATTACGTCATGCTTCAGAAATGTGGAAAATGGTCCGTTTTCAAATGTTTTATTTTTGAACGTCAGTTCACATTTGTAGGTGGATCATCAGTGTTAGAGCTAAAATTAGCATGTTTAAAGTGATTTTCATGCTTCCAGGGGCTCGGGAAGTGAATTAAATACTATTTGGAGGCATTTAAAGTTCAATCAAAAACAGCTGATTTTTGACAAAAGAGATAACACCCCCATTACGTCATGCTTCAGAAATGTGGAAAATGGTCCGTTTTCAAATGTTTTCTTTTTGAACGTCAGTTCACATTTGTAGGTGGATCATCAGTGTTAGAGCTATAATTAGCATGTTTAAAGTGATTTTCATGCTTCCAGGGGCCCTAAACACAAGATTTATGGAATGGTTAAAAGTGCATGAAAATGGCCAATTTACTCACTCTGAGTTCTCAAAATGGGTTTCTTCACCCCGGGAAGTTAATTAAATACCATTTGGAGGCATTTAATGTTCGAGCAAAAACGGCTGATTTTCGACAAAAGAGATAACACCCCCCATTACGTCATGCTTCAGAAATGTGGAAAATGGTCCGTTTTCAAATGTTTTATTTTTGAACGTCAGTTCACATTTGTAGGTGGATCATCAGTGTCAGAGCTAAAATTAGCATGTTTAAAGTGATTTTCATGCTTCCAGGAGCTCGGGAAGTGAATTAAATACTATTTGAAGGCATTTAATGTTCAAGCAAAAACAGCTGATTTTCGACAAAAGAGATAACACCCCCCCATTACGTCATGCTTCAGAAATGTGGAAAATGGTCCGTTTTCAAATGTTTTATTTTTGAACGTCAGTTCACATTTGTAGGTGGATCATCAGTGTTAGAGCTAAAATTAGCATGTTTAAAGTGATTTTCATGCTTCCAGGGGCTCGGGAAGTGAATTAAATACTATTTGGAGGCATTTAATGTTCAATCAAAAACAGCTTATTTTTGACAAAAGAGATAACACCCCCCCATTACGTCATGCTTTAGAAATGTGGAAAATGGTCCGTTTTCAAATGTTTTCTTTTTGAACGTCAGTTCACATTTGTAGGTGGATCATCAGTGTTAGAGCTAAAATTAGCATGTTTAAAGTGATTTTCATGCTTCCAGGGGCTCGGGAAGTGAATTAAATACTATTTGGAAGCATTTAATGTTCAAGCAAAAATGGCTGATTTTCGACAAAAGAGATCACACCCCCCCATTACGTCATGCTTCAGAAATGTGGAAAATGGTCCATTTTCAAATGTTTTATTTTTGAACGTCAGTTCACATTTGTAGGTGGATCATCAGTGTTAGAGCTAAAATTAGCATGTTTAAAGTGATTTTCATGCTTCCAGGGGCCCTAAACACAAGATTTATGGAATGGTTAAAAGTGCATGAAAATGGCCAATTTACTCACTCTGAGTTCTCAAAATGGGTTTCTTCACCCCGGGAAGTTAATTAAATACCATTTGGAGGCATTTAATGTTCGAGCAAAAACGGCTGATTTTCGACAAAAGAGATAACACCCCCCATTACGTCATGCTTCAGAAATGTGGAAAATGGTCCGTTTTCAAATGTTTTATTTTTGAACGTCAGTTCACATTTGTAGGTGGATCATCAGTGTCAGAGCTAAAATTAGCATGTTTAAAGTGATTTTCATGCTTCCAGGAGCTCGGGAAGTGAATTAAATACTATTTGAAGGCATTTAATGTTCAAGCAAAAACAGCTGATTTTCGACAAAAGAGATAACACCCCCCCATTACGTCATGCTTCAGAAATGTGGAAAATGGTCCGTTTTCAAATGTTTTATTTTTGAACGTCAGTTCACATTTGTAGGTGGATCATCAGTGTTAGAGCTAAAATTAGCATGTTTAAAGTGATTTTCATGCTTCCAGGGGCTCGGGAAGTGAATTAAATACTATTTGGAGGCATTTAATGTTCAATCAAAAACAGCTTATTTTTGACAAAAGAGATAACACCCCCCCATTACGTCATGCTTTAGAAATGTGGAAAATGGTCCGTTTTCAAATGTTTTCTTTTTGAACGTCAGTTCACATTTGTAGGTGGATCATCAGTGTTAGAGCTAAAATTAGCATGTTTAAAGTGATTTTCATGCTTCCAGGGGCTCGGGAAGTGAATTAAATACTATTTGGAAGCATTTAATGTTCAAGCAAAAATGGCTGATTTTCGACAAAAGAGATCACACCCCCCCATTACGTCATGCTTCAGAAATGTGGAAAATGGTCCATTTTCAAATGTTTTATTTTTGAACGTCAGTTCACATTTGTAGGTGGATCATCAGTGTTAGAGCTAAAATTAGCATGTTTAAAGTAGTTTTCATGCTTCCAGGGGCCCTAAACACAAGATTTATGGAATGGTTAAAAGTGCATGAAAATGGCCAATTTACTCGCTCTGAGTTCTCAAAAAGGGTTTCTTCACCCAGGGAAGTTAATTAAATACCATTTGGAGGCATTTAATGTTCACGCAAAAACGGCTGATTTTCGACAAAAGAGATAACACCCCCCCATTACGTCATGCTTCAGAAATGTGGAAAATGGTCCATTTTCAAATGTTTTATTTTTGAACGTCAGTTCACATTTGTAGGTGGATCATCAGTGTTAGAGCTAAAATTAGCATGTTTAAAGTGATTTTCAAGCTTCCAGGGGCTCGGGAAGTGAATTAAATACTATTTGGAGGCATTTAATGTTCAATCAAAAACAGCTGATTTTTGACAAAAGAGATAACACCCCCCCATTACGTCATGCTTCAGAAATGTGGAAAATGGTCCGTTTTCAAATGTTTTCTTTTTGAACGTCAGTTCACATTTGTAGGTGGATCATCAGTGTTAGAGCTATAATTAGCATGTTTAAAGTGATTTTCATGCTTCCAGGGGCCCTAAACACAAGATTTATGGAATGGTTAAAAGTGCATGAAAATGGCCAATTTACTCACTCTGAGTTCTCAAAAAGGGTTTCTTCACCCCGGGAAGTTAATTAAATACCATTTGGAGGCATTTAATGTTCGAGCAAAAACGGCTGATTTTCGACAAAAGAGATAACACCCCCCCATTACGTCATGCTTCAGAAATGTGGAAAATGGTCCGTTTTCAAATGTTTTATTTTTGAACGTCAGTTCACATTGTAGGTGGATCATCAGTGTTAGAGCTAAAATTAGCATGTTTAAAGTGATTTTCATGCTTCCAGGAGCTCGGGAAGTGAATTAAATACTATTTGAAGGCATTTAATGTTCAAGCAAAAAACGGCTGATTTTCGACAAAAGAGATAACACCCCCCCATTACGTCATGCTTCAGAAATGTGGAAAATGGTCAGTTTTCAAATGTTTTATTTTTGAACGTCAGTTCACATTTGTAGGTGAATCATCAGTGTTAGAGCTAAAATTAGCATGTTTAAAGTGATTTTCATGCTTCCAGGGGCTCGGGAAGTGAATTAAATACTATTTGGAGGCATTTAATGTTCAAGCAAATACGGCTGATTTTCGACAAAAGAGATAACACCCCCCCATTACGTCATGCTTCAGAAATGTGGAAAATGGTCCGTTTTCAAATGTTTTATTTTTGAACGTCAGTTCACATTTGTAGGTGGATCATCAGTGTTAGAGCTAAAATTAGCATGTTTAAAGTGGTTGTCATGCTTCCAGGGGCCCTAAACACAAGATTTATGGAATGGTTAAAAGTGCATGAAAATGGCCAATTTACTCACTCTGAGTTCTCAAAAAGGGTTTCTTCACCCAGGGAAGTTAATTAAATACCATTTGGAGGCATTTAATGTTCGAGCAAAAACGGCTGATTTTCGACAAAAGTGATAACACCCCCCCATTACGTCATGCTTCAGAAATGAGGAAAATGGTCTGTTTTCAAATGTTTTATTTTTGAACGTCAGTTCACATTTGTAGGTGGATCATCAGTGTTAGAGCTAAAATTAGCATGTTTAAAGTGCTTTTCATGCTTCCAGGGGCTCGGGAAGTGAATTAAATACTATTTGGAGGCATTTAATGTTCAATCAAAAACAGCTGATTTTTGACAAAAGAGATAACACCCCCCATTACGTCATGCTTCAGAAATGTGGAAAATGGTCCGTTTTCAAATGTTTTCTTTTTGAACGTCAGTTCACATTTGTAGGTGGATCATCAGTGTTAGAGCTAAAATTAGCATGTTTAAAGTGATTTTCATGCTTCCAGGGGCCCTAAACACAAGATTTATGGAATGGTTAAAAGTGCATGAAAATGGCCAATTTACTCACTCTGAGTTCTCAAAAAGGCTTTCTTCACCCCGGGAAGTTAATTAAATACCATTTGGAGGCATTTAATGTTCGAGCAAAAACGGCTGATTTTCGACAAAAGAGATAACACCCCCCCATTACGTCAAGCTTCAGAAATGTGGAAAATGGTCCGTTTTCAAATGTTTTATTTTTGAATGTCAGTTCACATTTGTAGGTGGATCATCAGTGTTAGAGCTAAAATTAGCATGTTTAAAGTGATTTTCATGCTTCCAGGGGCTCGGGAAGTGAATTAAATACTATTTGGAGGCATTTAATGTTCAAGCAAAAACGGCTTATTTTCGACAAAAGAGATAACACCCCCCCCCATTACGTCATGCTTCAGAAATGTGGAAAATGGTCCGTTTTCAAATGTTTTATTTTTGAACGTCAGTTCACATTTGTAGGTGGATCATCAGTGTTAGAGCTAAAATTAGCATTTTTAAAGTGATTTTCATGCTTCCAGGGGCTCGGGAAGTGAATTAAATACTATTTGGAGGCATTTAATGTTCAATCAAAAACAGCTGATTTTTGACAAAAGAGATAACACCCCCCCATTACATCATGCTTCAGAAATGTGGAAAATGGTCCGTTTTCAAATGTTTTATTTTTGAACGTCAGATCACATTTGTAGGTTGATCATCAGTGTTAGAGCTGAAATTAGCATGTTTAAAGTGGTTTTCATGCTTCCAAGGGTCCTAAACACAAGATTTATGGAATGGTTAAAAGTGCATGAAAATGGCCAATTTACTCACTCTGAGTTCTCAAAAAGGGTTTCTTCACCCAGGGAAGTTAATTAAATACCATTTGGAGGCATTTAATGTTCAGGCAAAAACGGCTGATTTTCGACAAAAGAAATAACACCCCCCCCATTACGTCATGCTTCAGAAATGTGGAAAATGGTCCGTTTTCAAATGTTTTATTTTTGAACGTCAGTTCACATTTGTAGGTGGATCATCAGTGTTAGAGCTAAAATTAGCATGTTTAAATTGATTTTCAAGCTTCCAGGGGCTCGGGAAGTGAATTAAATACTATTTGGAGGCATTTAATGTTCAATCAAAAACAGCTGATTTTTGACAAAAGAGATAACACCCCCCCATTACGTCATGCTTCAGAAATGTGGAAAATGGTCCGTTTTCAAATGTTTTCTTTTTGAACGTCAGTTCACATTTGTAGGTGGATCATCAGTGTTAGAGCTAACATTAGCATGTTTAAAGTGATTTTCATGCTTCCAGGGGCCCTAAACACAAGATTTATGGAATGGTTAAAAGTGCATGAAAATGGCCAATTTACTCACTCTGAGTTCTCAAAAAGGCTTTCTTCACCCCGGGAAGTTAATTAAATACCATTTGGAGGCATTTAATGTTCGAGCAAAAACGGCTGATTTTCGACAAAAGAGATAACACCCCCCAATTACGTCATGCTTCAGAAATGTGGAAAATGGTCCGTTTTCAAATGTTTTATTTTTGAATGTCAGTTCACATTTGTAGGTGGATCATCAGTGTTAGAGCTAAAATTAGCATGTTTAAAGTGATTTTCATGCTTCCAGGGGCTCGGGAAGTGAATTAAATACTATTTGGAGGCATTTAATGTTCAAGCAAAAACGGCTTATTTTCGACAAAAGAGATAACACCCCCCCCCATTACGTCATGCTTCAGAAATGTGGAAAATGGTCCGTTTTCAAATGTTTTATTTTTGAACGTCAGTTCACATTTGTAGGTGGATCATCAGTGTTAGAGCTAAAATTAGCATTTTTAACGTGATTTTCATGCTTCCAGGGGCTCGGGAAGTGAATTAAATACTATTTGGAGGCATTTAATGTTCAATCAAAAACAGCTGATTTTTGACAAAAGAGATAACACCCCCCCATTACATCATGCTTCAGAAATGTGGAAAATGGTCCGTTTTCAAATGTTTTATTTTTGAACGTCAGATCACATTTGTAGGTTGATCATCAGTGTTAGAGCTGAAATTAGCATGTTTAAAGTGGTTTTCATGCTTCCAAGGGTCCTAAACACAAGATTTATGGAATGGTTAAAAGTGCATGAAAATGGCCAATTTACTCACTCTGAGTTCTCAAAAAGGGTTTCTTCACCCAGGGAAGTTAATTAAATACCATTTGGAGGCATTTAATGTTCACGCAAAAACGGCTGATTTTCGACAAAAGAGATAACACCCCCCATTACGTCATGCTTCAGAAATGTGGAAAATGGTCCGTTTTCAAATGTTTTATTTTTGAACGTCAGTTCACATTTGTAGGTGGATCATCAGTGTTAGAGCTAAAATTAGCATGTTTAAAGTGATTTTCATGCTTCCAGGGGCTCGGGAAGTGAATTAAATACTATTTGGAGGCATTTAATGATCAATCAAAAACAGCTGATTTTTGACAAAAGAGATAACACCCCCCATTACGTCATGCTTCAGAAATGTGGAAAATGGTCCGTTTTCAAATGTTTTATTTTTGAACGTCAGTTCACATTGGTAGGTGGATCATTAGTGTTAGAGCTAAAATTTGCATGTTTAAAGTGATTTTCATGCTTCCAGGGGCTCGGGAAGTGAATTAAATACTATTTGGAGGCATTTAATGTTCAATCAAAAACAGCTGATTTTTGACAGAAGAGATAACACCCCCCATTACGTCATGCTTCAGAAATGTGGAAAATGGTCCGTTTTCAAATGTTTTATTTTTGAACGTGAGTTCACATCTGTAGGTGGATCATCAGTGTTAGAGCTAAAATTAGCATGTTTAAAGTGGCTTTCATGCTTCCAGGGGCCCTAAACACAAGATTTATGGAATGGTTAAAAGTGCATGAAAATGGCCAATTTACTCACTCTGAGTTCTCCGAAAAGGGTTTCTTCACCCAGGGAAGTTAATTAAATACCATTTGGAGGCATTTAATGTTTGAGCAAAAACGGCTGATTTTCGACAAAAGAGATAACACCCCCCATTACGTCATGCTTCAGAAATGTGGAAAATGGTCCGTTTTCAAATGTTTTATTTTTGAACGTCAGTTCACATTTGTAGGTGGATCATCAGTGTTAGAGCTAAAATTAGCATGTTTAAAGTGATTTTCATGCTTCCAGGGGCTCGGGAAGTGAATTAAATACTATTTGGAGGCATTTAAAGTTCAATCAAAAACAGCTGATTTTTGACAAAAGAGATAACACCCCCATTACGTCATGCTTCAGAAATGTGGAAAATGGTCCGTTTTCAAATGTTTTCTTTTTGAACGTCAGTTCACATTTGTAGGTGGATCATCAGTGTTAGAGCTATAATTAGCATGTTTAAAGTGATTTTCATGCTTCCAGGGGCCCTAAACACAAGATTTATGGAATGGTTAAAAGTGCATGAAAATGGCCAATTTACTCACTCTGAGTTCTCAAAATGGGTTTCTTCACCCCGGGAAGTTAATTAAATACCATTTGGAGGCATTTAATGTTCGAGCAAAAACGGCTGATTTTCGACAAAAGAGATAACACCCCCCATTACGTCATGCTTCAGAAATGTGGAAAATGGTCCGTTTTCAAATGTTTTATTTTTGAACGTCAGTTCACATTTGTAGGTGGATCATCAGTGTCAGAGCTAAAATTAGCATGTTTAAAGTGATTTTCATGCTTCCAGGAGCTCGGGAAGTGAATTAAATACTATTTGAAGGCATTTAATGTTCAAGCAAAAACAGCTGATTTTCGACAAAAGAGATAACACCCCCCCATTACGTCATGCTTCAGAAATGTGGAAAATGGTCCGTTTTCAAATGTTTTATTTTTGAACGTCAGTTCACATTTGTAGGTGGATCATCAGTGTTAGAGCTAAAATTAGCATGTTTAAAGTGATTTTCATGCTTCCAGGGGCTCGGGAAGTGAATTAAATACTATTTGGAGGCATTTAATGTTCAATCAAAAACAGCTTATTTTTGACAAAAGAGATAACACCCCCCCATTACGTCATGCTTTAGAAATGTGGAAAATGGTCCGTTTTCAAATGTTTTCTTTTTGAACGTCAGTTCACATTTGTAGGTGGATCATCAGTGTTAGAGCTAAAATTAGCATGTTTAAAGTGATTTTCATGCTTCCAGGGGCTCGGGAAGTGAATTAAATACTATTTGGAAGCATTTAATGTTCAAGCAAAAATGGCTGATTTTCGACAAAAGAGATCACACCCCCCCATTACGTCATGCTTCAGAAATGTGGAAAATGGTCCATTTTCAAATGTTTTATTTTTGAACGTCAGTTCACATTTGTAGGTGGATCATCAGTGTTAGAGCTAAAATTAGCATGTTTAAAGTAGTTTTCATGCTTCCAGGGGCCCTAAACACAAGATTTATGGAATGGTTAAAAGTGCATGAAAATGGCCAATTTACTCGCTCTGAGTTCTCAAAAAGGGTTTCTTCACCCAGGGAAGTTAATTAAATACCATTTGGAGGCATTTAATGTTCACGCAAAAACGGCTGATTTTCGACAAAAGAGATAACACCCCCCCATTACGTCATGCTTCAGAAATGTGGAAAATGGTCCATTTTCAAATGTTTTATTTTTGAACGTCAGTTCACATTTGTAGGTGGATCATCAGTGTTAGAGCTAAAATTAGCATGTTTAAAGTGATTTTCAAGCTTCCAGGGGCTCGGGAAGTGAATTAAATACTATTTGGAGGCATTTAATGTTCAATCAAAAACAGCTGATTTTTGACAAAAGAGATAACACCCCCCCATTACGTCATGCTTCAGAAATGTGGAAAATGGTCCGTTTTCAAATGTTTTCTTTTTGAACGTCAGTTCACATTTGTAGGTGGATCATCAGTGTTAGAGCTATAATTAGCATGTTTAAAGTGATTTTCATGCTTCCAGGGGCCCTAAACACAAGATTTATGGAATGGTTAAAAGTGCATGAAAATGGCCAATTTACTCACTCTGAGTTCTCAAAAAGGGTTTCTTCACCCCGGGAAGTTAATTAAATACCATTTGGAGGCATTTAATGTTCGAGCAAAAACGGCTGATTTTCGACAAAAGAGATAACACCCCCCCATTACGTCATGCTTCAGAAATGTGGAAAATGGTCCGTTTTCAAATGTTTTATTTTTGAACGTCAGTTCACATTGTAGGTGGATCATCAGTGTTAGAGCTAAAATTAGCATGTTTAAAGTGATTTTCATGCTTCCAGGAGCTCGGGAAGTGAATTAAATACTATTTGAAGGCATTTAATGTTCAAGCAAAAAACGGCTGATTTTCGACAAAAGAGATAACACCCCCCCATTACGTCATGCTTCAGAAATGTGGAAAATGGTCAGTTTTCAAATGTTTTATTTTTGAACGTCAGTTCACATTTGTAGGTGAATCATCAGTGTTAGAGCTAAAATTAGCATGTTTAAAGTGATTTTCATGCTTCCAGGGGCTCGGGAAGTGAATTAAATACTATTTGGAGGCATTTAATGTTCAAGCAAATACGGCTGATTTTCGACAAAAGAGATAACACCCCCCCATTACGTCATGCTTCAGAAATGTGGAAAATGGTCCGTTTTCAAATGTTTTATTTTTGAACGTCAGTTCACATTTGTAGGTGGATCATCAGTGTTAGAGCTAAAATTAGCATGTTTAAAGTGGTTGTCATGCTTCCAGGGGCCCTAAACACAAGATTTATGGAATGGTTAAAAGTGCATGAAAATGGCCAATTTACTCACTCTGAGTTCTCAAAAAGGGTTTCTTCACCCAGGGAAGTTAATTAAATACCATTTGGAGGCATTTAATGTTCGAGCAAAAACGGCTGATTTTCGACAAAAGTGATAACACCCCCCCATTACGTCATGCTTCAGAAATGAGGAAAATGGTCTGTTTTCAAATGTTTTATTTTTGAACGTCAGTTCACATTTGTAGGTGGATCATCAGTGTTAGAGCTAAAATTAGCATGTTTAAAGTGCTTTTCATGCTTCCAGGGGCTCGGGAAGTGAATTAAATACTATTTGGAGGCATTTAATGTTCAATCAAAAACAGCTGATTTTTGACAAAAGAGATAACACCCCCCATTACGTCATGCTTCAGAAATGTGGAAAATGGTCCGTTTTCAAATGTTTTCTTTTTGAACGTCAGTTCACATTTGTAGGTGGATCATCAGTGTTAGAGCTAAAATTAGCATGTTTAAAGTGATTTTCATGCTTCCAGGGGCCCTAAACACAAGATTTATGGAATGGTTAAAAGTGCATGAAAATGGCCAATTTACTCACTCTGAGTTCTCAAAAAGGCTTTCTTCACCCCGGGAAGTTAATTAAATACCATTTGGAGGCATTTAATGTTCGAGCAAAAACGGCTGATTTTCGACAAAAGAGATAACACCCCCCCATTACGTCAAGCTTCAGAAATGTGGAAAATGGTCCGTTTTCAAATGTTTTATTTTTGAATGTCAGTTCACATTTGTAGGTGGATCATCAGTGTTAGAGCTAAAATTAGCATGTTTAAAGTGATTTTCATGCTTCCAGGGGCTCGGGAAGTGAATTAAATACTATTTGGAGGCATTTAATGTTCAAGCAAAAACAGCTTATTTTCGACAAAAGAGATAACACCCCCCCCCATTACGTCATGCTTCAGAAATGTGGAAAATGGTCCGTTTTCAAATGTTTTATTTTTGAACGTCAGTTCACATTTGTAGGTGGATCATCAGTGTTAGAGCTAAAATTAGCATTTTTAAAGTGATTTTCATGCTTCCAGGGGCTCGGGAAGTGAATTAAATACTATTTGGAGGCATTTAATGTTCAATCAAAAACAGCTGATTTTTGACAAAAGAGATAACACCCCCCCATTACATCATGCTTCAGAAATGTGGAAAATGGTCCGTTTTCAAATGTTTTATTTTTGAACGTCAGATCACATTTGTAGGTTGATCATCAGTGTTAGAGCTGAAATTAGCATGTTTAAAGTGGTTTTCATGCTTCCAAGGGTCCTAAACACAAGATTTATGGAATGGTTAAAAGTGCATGAAAATGGCCAATTTACTCACTCTGAGTTCTCAAAAAGGGTTTCTTCACCCAGGGAAGTTAATTAAATACCATTTGGAGGCATTTAATGTTCAGGCAAAAACGGCTGATTTTCGACAAAAGAAATAACACCCCCCCCATTACGTCATGCTTCAGAAATGTGGAAAATGGTCCGTTTTCAAATGTTTTATTTTTGAACGTCAGTTCACATTTGTAGGTGGATCATCAGTGTTAGAGCTAAAATTAGCATGTTTAAATTGATTTTCAAGCTTCCAGGGGCTCGGGAAGTGAATTAAATACTATTTGGAGGCATTTAATGTTCAATCAAAAACAGCTGATTTTTGACAAAAGATATAACACCCCCCATTACGTCATGCTTCAGAAATGTGGAAAATGGTCCGTTTTCAAATGTTTTATTTTTGAACGTCAGTTCACATTTGTAGGTGGATCATTAGTGTTAGAGCTAAAATTAGCATGTTTAAAGTGATTTTCATGCTTCCAGGGGCTCGGGAAGTGAATTAAATACTATTTGGAGGCATTTAAAGTTCAATCAAAAACAGCTGATTTTTGACAAAAGAGATAACACCCCCATTACGTCATGCTTCAGAAATGTGGAAAATGGTCCGTTTTCAAATGTTTTCTTTTTGAACGTCAGTTCACATTTGTAGGTGGATCATCAGTGTTAGAGCTATAATTAGCATGTTTAAAGTGATTTTCATGCTTCCAGGGGCCCTAAACACAAGATTTATGGAATGGTTAAAAGTGCATGAAAATGGCCAATTTACTCACTCTGAGTTCTCAAAATGGGTTTCTTCACCCCGGGAAGTTAATTAAATACCATTTGGAGGCATTTAATGTTCGAGCAAAAACGGCTGATTTTCGACAAAAGAGATAACACCCCCCATTACGTCATGCTTCAGAAATGTGGAAAATGGTCCGTTTTCAAATGTTTTATTTTTGAACGTCAGTTCACATTTGTAGGTGGATCATCAGTGTCAGAGCTAAAATTAGCATGTTTAAAGTGATTTTCATGCTTCCAGGAGCTCGGGAAGTGAATTAAATACTATTTGAAGGCATTTAATGTTCAAGCAAAAACAGCTGATTTTCGACAAAAGAGATAACACCCCCCCATTACGTCATGCTTCAGAAATGTGGAAAATGGTCCGTTTTCAAATGTTTTATTTTTGAACGTCAGTTCACATTTGTAGGTGGATCATCAGTGTTAGAGCTAAAATTAGCATGTTTAAAGTGATTTTCATGCTTCCAGGGGCTCGGGAAGTGAATTAAATACTATTTGGAGGCATTTAATGTTCAATCAAAAACAGCTTATTTTTGACAAAAGAGATAACACCCCCCCATTACGTCATGCTTTAGAAATGTGGAAAATGGTCCGTTTTCAAATGTTTTCTTTTTGAACGTCAGTTCACATTTGTAGGTGGATCATCAGTGTTAGAGCTAAAATTAGCATGTTTAAAGTGATTTTCATGCTTCCAGGGGCTCGGGAAGTGAATTAAATACTATTTGGAAGCATTTAATGTTCAAGCAAAAATGGCTGATTTTCGACAAAAGAGATCACACCCCCCCATTACGTCATGCTTCAGAAATGTGGAAAATGGTCCGTTTTCAAATGTTTTATTTTTGAACGTCAGTTCACATTTGTAGGTGGATCATCAGTGTTAGAGCTAAAATTAGCATGTTTAAAGTAGTTTTCATGCTTCCAGGGGCCCTAAACACAAGATTTATGGAATGGTTAAAAGTGCATGAAAATGGCCAATTTACTCGCTCTGAGTTCTCAAAAAGGGTTTCTTCACCCAGGGAAGTTAATTAAATACCATTTGGAGGCATTTAATGTTCACGCAAAAACGGCTGATTTTCGACAAAAGAGATAACACCCCCCCATTACGTCATGCTTCAGAAATGTGGAAAATGGTCCATTTTCAAATGTTTTATTTTTGAACGTCAGTTCACATTTGTAGGTGGATCATCAGTGTTAGAGCTAAAATTAGCATGTTTAAAGTGATTTTCAAGCTTCCAGGGGCTCGGGAAGTGAATTAAATACTATTTGGAGGCATTTAATGTTCAATCAAAAACAGCTGATTTTTGACAAAAGAGATAACACCCCCCCATTACGTCATGCTTCAGAAATGTGGAAAATGGTCCGTTTTCAAATGTTTTCTTTTTGAACGTCAGTTCACATTTGTAGGTGGATCATCAGTGTTAGAGCTATAATTAGCATGTTTAAAGTGATTTTCATGCTTCCAGGGGCCCTAAACACAAGATTTATGGAATGGTTAAAAGTGCATGAAAATGGCCAATTTACTCACTCTGAGTTCTCAAAAAGGGTTTCTTCACCCCGGGAAGTTAATTAAATACCATTTGGAGGCATTTAATGTTCGAGCAAAAACGGCTGATTTTCGACAAAAGAGATAACACCCCCCCATTACGTCATGCTTCAGAAATGTGGAAAATGGTCCGTTTTCAAATGTTTTATTTTTGAACGTCAGTTCACATTGTAGGTGGATCATCAGTGTTAGAGCTAAAATTAGCATGTTTAAAGTGATTTTCATGCTTCCAGGAGCTCGGGAAGTGAATTAAATACTATTTGAAGGCATTTAATGTTCAAGCAAAAAACGGCTGATTTTCGACAAAAGAGATAACACCCCCCCATTACGTCATGCTTCAGAAATGTGGAAAATGGTCAGTTTTCAAATGTTTTATTTTTGAACGTCAGTTCACATTTGTAGGTGAATCATCAGTGTTAGAGCTAAAATTAGCATGTTTAAAGTGATTTTCATGCTTCCAGGGGCTCGGGAAGTGAATTAAATACTATTTGGAGGCATTTAATGTTCAAGCAAATACGGCTGATTTTCGACAAAAGAGATAACACCCCCCCATTACGTCATGCTTCAGAAATGTGGACAATGGTCCGTTTTCAAATGTTTTATTTTTGAACGTCAGTTCACATTTGTAGGTGGATCATCAGTGTTAGAGCTAAAATTAGCATGTTTAAAGTGGTTGTCATGCTTCCAGGGGCCCTAAACACAAGATTTATGGAATGGTTAAAAGTGCATGAAAATGGCCAATTTACTCACTCTGAGTTCTCAAAAAGGGTTTCTTCACCCAGGGAAGTTAATTAAATACCATTTGGAGGCATTTAATGTTCGAGCAAAAACGGCTGATTTTCGACAAAAGTGATAACACCCCCCCATTACGTCATGCTTCAGAAATGAGGAAAATGGTCTGTTTTCAAATGTTTTATTTTTGAACGTCAGTTCACATTTGTAGGTGGATCATCAGTGTTAGAGCTAAAATTAGCATGTTTAAAGTGCTTTTCATGCTTCCAGGGGCTCGGGAAGTGAATTAAATACTATTTGGAGGCATTTAATGTTCAATCAAAAACAGCTGATTTTTGACAAAAGAGATAACACCCCCCATTACGTCATGCTTCAGAAATGTGGAAAATGGTCCGTTTTCAAATGTTTTCTTTTTGAACGTCAGTTCACATTTGTAGGTGGATCATCAGTGTTAGAGCTAAAATTAGCATGTTTAAAGTGATTTTCATGCTTCCAGGGGCCCTAAACACAAGATTTATGGAATGGTTAAAAGTGCATGAAAATGGCCAATTTACTCACTCTGAGTTCTCAAAAAGGCTTTCTTCACCCCGGGAAGTTAATTAAATACCATTTGGAGGCATTTAATGTTCGAGCAAAAACGGCTGATTTTCGACAAAAGAGATAACACCCCCCCATTACGTCAAGCTTCAGAAATGTGGAAAATGGTCCGTTTTCAAATGTTTTATTTTTGAATGTCAGTTCACATTTGTAGGTGGATCATCAGTGTTAGAGCTAAAATTAGCATGTTTAAAGTGATTTTCATGCTTCCAGGGGCTCGGGAAGTGAATTAAATACTATTTGGAGGCATTTAATGTTCAAGCAAAAACGGCTTATTTTCGACAAAAGAGATAACACCCCCCCCCATTACGTCATGCTTCAGAAATGTGGAAAATGGTCCGTTTTCAAATGTTTTATTTTTGAACGTCAGTTCACATTTGTAGGTGGATCATCAGTGTTAGAGCTAAAATTAGCATTTTTAAAGTGATTTTCATGCTTCCAGGGGCTCGGGAAGTGAATTAAATACTATTTGGAGGCATTTAATGTTCAATCAAAAACAGCTGATTTTTGACAAAAGAGATAACACCCCCCCATTACATCATGCTTCAGAAATGTGGAAAATGGTCCGTTTTCAAATGTTTTATTTTTGAACGTCAGATCACATTTGTAGGTTGATCATCAGTGTTAGAGCTGAAATTAGCATGTTTAAAGTGGTTTTCATGCTTCCAAGGGTCCTAAACACAAGATTTATGGAATGGTTAAAAGTGCATGAAAATGGCCAATTTACTCACTCTGAGTTCTCAAAAAGGGTTTCTTCACCCAGGGAAGTTAATTAAATACCATTTGGAGGCATTTAATGTTCACGCAAAAACGGCTGATTTTCGACAAAAGAAATAACACCCCCCCCATTACGTCATGCTTCAGAAATGTGGAAAATGGTCCGTTTTCAAATGTTTTATTTTTGAACGTCAGTTCACATTTGTAGGTGGATCATCAGTGTTAGAGCTAAAATTAGCATGTTTAAAGTGATTTTCAAGCTTCCAGGGGCTCGGGAAGTGAATTAAATACTATTTGGAGGCATTTAATGTTCAATCAAAAACAGCTGATTTTTGACAAAAGATATAACACCCCCCATTACGTCATGCTTCAGAAATGTGGAAAATGGTCCGTTTTCAAATGTTTTATTTTTGAACGTCAGTTCACATTTGTAGGTGGATCATCAGTGTTAGAGCTAAAATTAGCATGTTTAAAGTGATTTTCATGCTTCCAGGGGCTCGGGAAGTGAATTAAATACTATTTGGAGGCATTTAAAGTTCAATCAAAAACAGCTGATTTTTGACAAAAGAGATAACACCCCCCATTACGTCATGCTTCAGAAATGTGGAAAATGGTCCGTTTTCAAATGTTTAATTTTTGAACGTCAGTTCACATTTGTAGGTGGATCATCAGTGTCAGAGCTAAAATTAGCATGTTTAAAGTGATTTTCATGCTTCCAGGAGCTCGGGAAGTGAATTAAATACTATTTGAAGGCATTTAATGTTCAAGCAAAAACAGCTGATTTTCGACAAAAGAGATAACACCCCCCCATTACGTCATGCTTCAGGAATGTGGAAAATGGTCAGTTTTCAAATGTTTTATTTTTGAACGTCAGTTCACATTTGTAGGTGGATCATCAGTGTGAGAGCTAAAATTAGCATGTTTAAAGTGATTTTCATGCTTCCAGGGGCTCGGGAAGTGAATTAAATACTATTTGGAGGCATTTAATGTTCAATCAAAAACAGCTGATTTTTGACAAAAGAGATAACACCCCCATTACGTCATGCTTCAGAAATGTGGAAAATGGTCCGTTTTCAAATGTTTTATTTTTGAACGTCAGTTCACATTTGTAGGTGGATCATCAGTGTTAGAGCTAAAATTTGCATGTTTAAAGTGGTTTTCATGCTTCCAGGGGCCCTAAACACAAGATTTATGGAATGGTTAAAAGTGCATGAAAATGGCCAATTTACTCACTCTGAGTTCTCAAAAAGGGTTTCTTCACCCAGGGAAGTTAATTAAATACCATTTGGAGGCATTTAATGTTCGAGCAAAAACGGCTGATTTTCGACAAAAGAGATAACACCCCCCCATTACGTCATGCTTCAGAAATGTGGAAAATGGTCCGTTTTCAAATGTTTTATTTTTGAACGTCAGTTCACATTTGTAGGTGGATCATCAGTGTTAGAGCTAAAATTAGCATGTTTAAAGTGATTTTCATGCTTCCAGGGGCTCGGGAAGTGAATTAAATACTATTTGGAGGCATTTAATGTTCAATCAAAAACAGCTGATTTTTGACAAAAGAGATAACACCCCCCCATTACGTCATGCTTCAGAAATGTGGAAAATGGTCCGTTTTCAAATGTTTTCTTTTTGAACGTCAGTTCACATTTGTAGGTGGATCATCAGTGTTAGAGCTAAAATTAGCATGTTTAAAGTGATTTTCATGCTTCCAGGGGCCCTAAACACAAGATTTATGGAATGGTTAAAAGTGCATGAAAATGGCCAATTTACTCACTCTGAGTTCTCAAAAAGGGTTTCTTCACCCAGGGAAGTTAATTAAATACCATTTGGAGGCATTTAATGTTCGAGCAAAAACATCTGATTTTCGACAAAAGAGATAACACCCCCCCATTACGTCATGCTTCAGAAATGTGGAAAATGGTCCGTTTTCAAATGTTTTATTTTTGAACGTCAGTTCACATTTGTAGGTGGATCATCAGTGTTAGAGCTAAAATTAGCATGTTTAAAGTGGTTTTCATGCTTCCAGGGGCCCTAAACACAAGGTTTATGGAATGGTTAAAAGTGCATGAAAATGGCCAATTTACTCACTCTGAGTTCTCAAAAAGGGTTTCTTCACCCAGGGAAGTTAATTAAATACCTTTTGGAGGCATTTAATGTTCGAGCAAAAACGGCTGATTTTCGCCAAAAGAGATAACACCCCTCCATTACGTCATGCTTCAGAAATGAGGAAAATGGTCCGTTTTCAAATGTTTTATTTTTGAACGTCAGTTCACATTTGTAGGTGGATCATCAGTGTTAGAGCTAAAATTAGCATGTTTAAAGTGATTTTCATGCTTCCAGGGGCTCGGGAAGTGAATTAAATACTATTTGGAGGCATTTAATGTTCAATCAAAAACAGCTGATTTTTGACAAAAGAGATAACACCCCCCCATTACGTCATGCTTCAGAAATGTGGAAAATGGTCCGTTTTCAAATGTTTTATTTTTGAACGTCAGTTCACATTTGTAGGTGGATCATCAGTGTTAGAGCTAAAATTAGCATGTTTAAAGTGATTTTCATGCTTCCAGTGACTCGGGAAGTGAATTAAATACTATTTGGAGGCATTTAATGTTCAATCAAAAACAGCTGATTTTTGACAAAAGAGATAACACCCCCCCATTATGTCATGCTTCAGAAATGTGGAAAATGGTCCGTTTTCAAATGTTTTCTTTTTGAACGTCAGTTCACATTTGTAGGTGGATCATCAGTGTTAGAGCTAAAATTAGCATGTTTAAAGTGATTTTCATGCTTCCAGGGGCCCTAAACACAAGATTTATGGAATGGTTAAAAGTGCATGAAAATAGCCAATTTACTCACTCTGAGTTCTCAAAAAGGCTTTCTTCACCCCGGGAAGTTAATTAAATACCATTTGGAGGCATTTAATGTTCGAGCAAAAACGGCTGATTTTCGACAAAAGAGATAACACCCCCCCATTACGTCATGCTTCAGAAATGTGGAAAATGGTCAGTTTTCAAATGTTTTATTTTTGAACGTCAGTTCACATTTGTAGGTGGATCATCAGTGTTAGAGCTAAAATTAGCATGTTTAAAGTGATTTTCATGCTTCCAGGGGCTCGGGAAGTGAACTAAATACTATTTGGAGGCATTTAATGTTCAAGCAAAAACGGCTGATTTTCGACAAAAGAGATAACCCCCCCCCATTACGTCATGCTTCAGAAATGTGGAAAATGGTCCGTTTTCAAATGTTTTATTTTTGAACGTCAGTTCACATTTGTAGGTGGATCATCAGTGTTAGAGCTAAAATTAGCATGTTTAAAGTGTTTTTCATGCTTCCAGGGGCTCGGGAAGTGAATTAAATACTATTTGGAGGCATTTAATGTTCAATCAAAAACAGCTGATTTTTGACAAAAGAGATAACACCCCCCCCCATTACGTCATGCTTCAGAAATGTGGAAAATGGTCCGTTTTCAATTGTTTTATTTTTGAACGTCAGTTCACATTTGTAGGTGGATACTCAGTGTTAGAGCTAAAATTAGCATGTTTAAAGTGGTTTTCATGCTTCCAGGGGCCCTAAACACAAGATTTATGGAATGGTTAAAAGTGCATGAAAATGGCCAATTTACTCACTCTGAGTTCTCAAAAAGGGTTTCTTCACCCAGGGAAGTTAATTAAATACCATTTGGAGGCATTTAATGTTCACGCAAAAACGGCTGATTTTCGACAAAAGAGATAACACCCCCCATTACGTCATGCTTCAGAAATGTGGAAAATGGTCCGTTTTCAAATGTTTTATTTTTGAACGTCAGTTCACATTTGTAGGTGGATCATCAGTGTTAGAGCTAAAATTAGCATGTTTAAAGTTATTTTCATGCTTTCAAGGGCTCGGGAAGTAAATTGAATACTATTTGGAGGCATTTAATGTTCAAGCAAAAACGGCTGATTTTCGACAAAAGAGATAACACCCCCCCATTACGTCATGCTACAGAAATGTGGAAAATGGTCCGTTATCAAATGTTTTATTTTTGAACGTCAGTTCACGTTTGTAGGTGGATCATCAGTGTTAGAGCTAAAATTAGCATGTTTAAAGTGATTTTCATGCTTCCAGGGGCTCGGGAAGTGAATTAAATACTATTTGGAAGCATTTAATGTTCAAGCAAAAATGGCTGATTTTCGACAAAAGAGATCACACCCCCCCCATTACGTCATGCTTCAGAAATGTGGAAAATGGTCCGTTTTCAAATGTTTTATTTTTGAACGTCAGTTCACATTTGTAGGTGGATCATCAGTGTTAGAGCTAAAATTAGCATGTTTAAAGTGCTTTTCATGCTTCCAGGGGCTCGGGAAGTGAATTAAATACTATTTGGAGGCATTTAATGTTCAATCAAAAACAGCTGATTTTTGACAAAAGAGATAACACCCCCCCATTACGTCATGCTTCAGAAATGTGGAAAATGGTCCATTTTCAAATGTTTTATTTTTGAACGTCAGTTCACATTTGTAGGTGGATCATCAGTGTTAGAGCTAAAATTAGCATGTTTAAAGTGATTTTCATGCTTCCAGGGACTCGGGAAGTGAATTAAATACTATTTGGAGGCATTTAATTTTCAATCAAAAACAGCTGATTTTTGACAAAAGAGATAACACCCCCCATTACGTCATGCTTCAGAAATGTGGAAAATGGTCAGTTTTCAAATGTTTTCTTTTTGAACGTCAGTTCACATTTGTAGGTGGATCATCAGTGTTAGATCTAAAATTAGCATGTTTAAAGTGATTTTCATGCTTCCAGGGGCCCTAAACACAAGATTTATGGAATGGTTAAAAGTGCATGAAAATGGCCAATTTACTCACTCTGAGTTCTCAAAAAGGGTTTCTTCACCCAGGGAAGTTAATTAAATACCATTTGGAGGCATTTATTGTTTGAGCAAAAACGGCTGATTTTCGACAAAAGAGATAACACCCCCCCATTACGTCATGCTTCAGAAATGAGGAAAATGGTCTGTTTTCAAATGTTTTATTTTTGAACGTCAGTTCACATTTGTAGGTGGATCATCAGTGTTAGAGCTAAAACTAGCATGTTTAAAGTGATTTTCATGCTTCCAGGGGCTCGGGAAGTGAATTAAATACTATTTGGAGGCATTTAATGTTCAAGCAAAAACGGCTGATTTTCGACAAAAGAGATAACACCCCCCCATTACGCCATGCTTCAGAAATGTGGAAAATGGTCCGTTTTCAAATGTTTTATTTTTGAACGTCAGTTCACATTTGTAGGTGGATCATCAGTGTTAGAGCTAAAATTAGCATGTTTAAAGTAGTTTTCATGCTTCCAGGGGCCCTAAACACAAGATTTATGGAATGGTTAAAAGTGCATGAAAATGGCCAATTTACTCACTCTGAGTTCTCAAAAAGTGTTTCTTCACCCAGGGAAGTTAATTAAATACCATTTGGAGGCATTTAATGTTTGAGCAAAAACGGCAGATTTTCGACAAAAGAGATAACACCCCCCCATTACGTCAGGCTTCAGAAATGAGGAAAATGGTCCGTTTTCAAATGTTTTATTTTTGAACGTCAGTTCACATTTGTAGGTGGATCATCAGTGTTAGAGCTAAAATTAGCATGTTTAAAGTGATTTTCATGCTTCCAGGGGCTCGGGAAGTGAATTAAATACTATTTGGAGGCATTTAATGTTCAATCAAAACAGCTGATTTTTGACAAAAGAGATAACACGCCCCCATTACGTCATGCTTCAGGAATGTGGAAAATGGTCCGTTTTCAAATGTTTTATTTTTGAACGTCAGTTCACATTTGTAGGTGGATCATCAGTGTTAGAGCTAAAATTAGCATGTTTAAAGTGATTTTCATGCTTCCAGGGGCTCGGGAAGTGAATTAAATACTATTTGGAGGCATTTAATGTTCAATCAAAAACAGCTGATTTTTGACAAAAGAGATAACACCCCCCATTACGTCATGCTTCAGAAATGTGGAAAATGGTCCGTTTTCAAATGTTTTATTTTTGAACGTCAGTTCACATTTGTAGGTGGATCATCAGTGTTAGAGCTAAAATTAGCATGTTTAAAGTGATTTTCATGCTTCCAGGGGCTCGGGAAGTGAATTAAATACTATTTGGAGGCATTTAAAGTTCAATCAAAAACAGCTGATTTTTGACAAAAGAGATAACACCCCCCATTACGTCATGCTTCAGAAATGTGGAAAATGGTCCGTTTTCAAATGTTTTCTTTTTGAACGTCAGTTCACATTTGTAGGTGGATCATCAGTGTTAGAGCTATAATTAGCATGTTTAAAGTGATTTTCATGCTTCCAGGGGCCCTAAACACAAGATTTATGGAATGGTTAAAAGTGCATGAAAATGGCCAATTTACTCATTCTGAGTTCTCAAAAAGGGTTTCTTCACCCCGGGAAGTTAATTAAATACCATTTGGAGGCATTTAATGTTCGAGCAAAAACGGCTGATTTTCGACAAAAGAGATAACACCCCCCATTACGTCATGCTTCAGAAATGTGGAAAATGGTCCGTTTTCAAATGTTTTATTTTTGAACGTCAGTTCACATTTGTAGGTGGATCATCAGTGTCAGAACTAAAATTAGCATGTTTAAAGTGATTCTCATGCTTCCAGGAGCTCGGGAAGTGAATTAAATACTATTTGAAGGCATTTAATGTTCAAGCAAAAACGGCTGATTTTCGACAAAAGAGATAACACCCCCCCATTACGTCATGCTTCAGAAATGTGGAAAATGGTCAGTTTTCAAATGTTTTATTTTTGAACGTCAGTTCACATTTGTAGGTGGATCATCAGTGTTAGAGCTAAAATTAGCATGTTTAAAGTAGTTTTCATGCTTCCAGGGGCCCTAAACACAAGATTTATGGAATGGTTAAAAGTGCATGAAAATGGCCAATTTACTCACTCAGAGTTCTCAAAAAGGGTTTCTTCACCCAGGGAAGTTAATTAAATACCATTTAGAGGCATTTAATGTTTGAGCAAAAACGGCTGATTTTCGACAAAAGAGATAACACCCCCCCATTACGTCATGCTTCAGAAATGAGGAAAATGGTCCGTTTTCAAATGTTTTATTTTTGAACGTCAGTTCACATTTGTAGGTGGATCATCAGTGTTAGAGCTAAAATTAGCATGTTTAAAGTGATTTTCATGCTTCCAGGGGCTCGGGAAGTGAATTAAATACTATTTGGAGGCATTTAATGTTCAATCAAAAACAGCTGATTTTTGACAAAAGAGATAACACCCCCCCATTACGTCATGCTTCAGGAATGTGGAAAATGGTCCGTTTTCAAATGTTTTATTTTTGAACGTCAGTTCACATTTGTAGGTGGATCATCAGTGTGAGAGCTAAAATTAGCATGTTTAAAGTGATTTTCATGCTTCCAGGGGCTCGGGAAGTGAATTAAATACTATTTGGAGGCATTTAATGTTCAATCAAAAACAGCTGATTTTTGACAAAAGAGATAACACCCCCCCATTACGTCATGCTTCAGGAATGTGGAAAATGGTCCGTTTTCAAATGTTTTATTTTTGAACGTCAGTTCACATTTGTAGGTGGATCATCAGTGTTAGAGCTAAAATTAGCATGTTTAAAGTGATTTTCATGCTTCCAGGGGCTCGGGAAGTGAATTAAATACTATTTGGAGGCATTTAATGTTCAATCAAAAACAGCTGATTTTTGACAAAAGAGATAACACCCCCCATTACGTCATGCTTCAGAAATGTGGAAAATGGTCCGTTTTCAAATGTTTTATTTTTGAACGTCAGTTCACATTCGTAGGTGGATCATCAGTGTTAGAGCTAAAATTAGCATGTTTAAAGTGATTTTCATGCTTCCAGGGGCTCGGGAAGTGAATTAAATACTATTTGGAGGCATTTAATGTTCAATCAAAAACAGCTGATTTTTGACAAAAGAGATAACACCCCCCCATTACGTCATGCTTCAGAAATGTGGAAAATGGTCCGTTTTCAAATGTTTTATTTTTGAACGTCAGTTCACATTTGTAGGTGGATCATCAGTGTTAGAGCTAAAATTAGCATGTTTAAAGTGATTTTCATGCTTCCAGGGGCCCTAAACACAAGATTTATGGAATGGTTAAAAGTGCATGAAAATGGCCAATTTACTCACTCTGAGTTCTCAAAAAGGGTTTCTTCACCCAGGGAAGTTAATTAAATACCATTTGGAGGCATTTAATGTTCAAGCAAAAACATCTGATTTTCGACAAAAGAGATAACACCCCCCCATTACGTCATGCTTCAGAAATGTGGAAAATGGTCCGTTTTCAAATGTTTTATTTTTGAACGTCAGTTCACATTTGTAGGTGGATCATCAGTGTTAGAGCTAAAATTAGCATGTTTAAAGTGGTTTTCATGCTTCCAGGGGCCCTAAACACAAGGTTTATGGAATGGTTAAAAGTGCATGAAAATGGCCAATTTACTCACTCTGAGTTCTCAAAAAGGGTTTCTTCACCCAGGGAAGTTAATTAAATACCTTTTGGAGGCATTTAATGTTCGAGCAAAAACGGCTGATTTTCGCCAAAAGAGATAACACCCCTCCATTACGTCATGCTTCAGAAATGAGGAAAATGGTCCGTTTTCAAATGTTTTATTTTTGAACGTCAGTTCACATTTGTAGGTGGATCATCAGTGTTAGAGCTAAAATTAGCATGTTTAAAGTGATTTTCATGCTTCCAGGGGCTCGGGAAGTGAATTAAATACTATTTGGAGGCATTTAATGTTCAATCAAAAACAGCTGATTTTTGACAAAAGAGATAACACCCCCCCATTACGTCATGCTTCAGAAATGTGGAAAATGGTCCGTTTTCAAATGTTTTATTTTTGAACGTCAGTTCACATTTGTAGGTGGATCATCAGTGTTAGAGCTAAAATTAGCATGTTTAAAGTGATTTTCATGCTTCCAGTGACTCGGGAAGTGAATTAAATACTATTTGGAGGCATTTAATGTTCAATCAAAAACAGCTGATTTTTGACAAAAGAGATAACACCCCCCCATTATGTCATGCTTCAGAAATGTGGAAAATGGTCCGTTTTCAAATGTTTTCTTTTTGAACGTCAGTTCACATTTGTAGGTGGATCATCAGTGTTAGAGCTAAAATTAGCATGTTTAAAGTGATTTTCATGCTTCCAGGGGCCCTAAACACAAGATTTATGGAATGGTTAAAAGTGCATGAAAATAGCCAATTTACTCACTCTGAGTTCTCAAAAAGGCTTTCTTCACCCCGGGAAGTTAATTAAATACCATTTGGAGGCATTTAATGTTCGAGCAAAAACGGCTGATTTTCGACAAAAGAGATAACACCCCCCCATTACGTCATGCTTCAGAAATGTGGAAAATGGTCAGTTTTCAAATGTTTTATTTTTGAACGTCAGTTCACATTTGTAGGTGGATCATCAGTGTTAGAGCTAAAATTAGCATGTTTAAAGTGATTTTCATGCTTCCAGGGGCTCGGGAAGTGAACTAAATACTATTTGGAGGCATTTAATGTTCAAGCAAAAACGGCTGATTTTCGACAAAAGAGATAACCCCCCCCCCATTACATCATGCTTCAGAAATGTGGAAAATGGTCCGTTTTCAAATGTTTTATTTTTGAACGTCAGTTCACATTTGTAGGTGGATCATCAGTGTTAGAGCTAAAATTAGCATGTTTAAAGTGATTTTCATGCTTCCAGGGGCTCGGGAAGTGAATTAAATACTATTTGGAGGCATTTAATGTTCAATCAAAAACAGCTGATTTTTGACAAAAGAGATAACACCCCCCCCCCATTACGTCATGCTTCAGAAATGTGGAAAATGGTCCGTTTTCAATTGTTTTATTTTTGAACGTCAGTTCACATTTGTAGGTGGATCATCAGTGTTAGAGCTAAAATTAGCATGTTTAAAGTGGTTTTCATGCTTCCAGGGGCCCTAAACACAAGATTTATGGAATGGTTAAAAGTGCATGAAAATGGCCAATTTACTCACTCTGAGTTCTCAAAAAGGGTTTCTTCACCCAGGGAAGTTAATTAAATACCATTTGGAGGCATTTAATGTTCACGCAAAAACGGCTGATTTTCGACAAAAGAGATAACACCCCCCATTACGTCATGCTTCAGAAATGTGGAAAATGGTCCGTTTTCAAATGTTTTATTTTTGAACGTCAGTTCACATTTGTAGGTGGATCATCAGTGTTAGAGCTAAAATTAGCATGTTTAAAGTTATTTTCATGCTTCCAAGGGCTCGGGAAGTAAATTGAATACTATTTGGAGGCATTTAATGTTCAAGCAAAAACGGCTGATTTTCGACAAAAGAGATAACACCCCCCCATTACGTCATGCTTCAGAAATGTGGAAAATGGTCCGTTTTCAAATGTTTTATTTTTGAACGTCAGTTCACGTTTGTAGGTGGATCATCAGTGTTAGAGCTAAAATTAGCATGTTTAAAGTGATTTTCATGCTTCCAGGGGCTCGGGAAGTGAATTAAATACTATTTGGAAGCATTTAATGTTCAAGCAAAAATGGCTGATTTTCGACAAAAGAGATCACACCCCCCCCATTACGTCATGCTTCAGAAATGTGGAAAATGGTCCGTTTTCAAATGTTTTATTTTTGAACGTCAGTTCACATTTGTAGGTGGATCATCAGTGTTAGAGCGAAAATTAGCATGTTTAAAGTAGTTTTCATGCTTCCAGGGGCCCTAAACACAAGATTTATGGAATGGTTAAAAGTGCATGAAAATGGCCAATTTACTCACTCTGAGTTCTCAAAAAGGGTTTCTTCACCCAGGGAAGTTAATTAAATACCATTTGGAGGCATTTAATAGTCGAGCAAAAACGGCTGATTTTCGACAAAAGTGATAACACCCCCCCATTACGTCATGCTTCAGAAATGAGGAAAATGGTCCGTTTTCAAATGTTTTATTTTTGAACGTCAGTTCACATTTGTAGGTGGATCATCAGTGTTAGAGCTAAAATTAGCATGTTTAAAGTGCTTTTCATGCTTCCAGGGGCTCGGGAAGTGAATTAAATACTATTTGGAGGCATTTAATGTTCAATCAAAAACAGCTGATTTTTGACAAAAGAGATAACACCCCCCCATTACGTCATGCTTCAGAAATGTGGAAAATGGTCCGTTTTCAAATGTTTTCTTTTTGAACGTCAGTTCACATTTGTAGGTGGATCATCAGTGTTAGAGCTAAAATTAGCATGTTTAAAGTGATTTTCAAGCTTCCAGGGGCTCTGGAAGTGAATTAAATACTATTTGGAGGCATTTAATGTTCAATCAAAAACAGCTGATTTTTGACAAAAGAGATAACACCCCCCCATTACGTCATGCTTCAGAAATGTGGAAAATGGTCCGTTTTCAAATGTTTTCTTTTTGAACGTCAGTTCACATTTGTAGGTGGATCATCAGTGTTAGAGCTAAAATTAGCATGTTTAAAGTGATTTTCAAGCTTCCAGGGGCTCTGGAAGTGAATTAAATACTATTTGGAGGCATTTAATGTTCAAGCAAAAACGGCTGATTTTCGACAAAAGAGATAACACCCCCCCCCCATTACGTCATGCTTCAGAAATGTGGAAAATGGTCCGTTTTCAAATGTTTTATTTTTGAACGTCAGTTCACATTTGTAGGTGGATCATCAGTGTTAGAGCTAAAATTAGCATGTTTAAAGTGATTTTCAAGCTTCCAGGGGCTCTGGAAGTGAATTAAATACTATTTGGAGGCATTTAATGTTCAATCAAAAACAGCTGATTTTTGACAAAAGAGATAACACCCCCCCATTACGTCATGCTTCAGAAATGTGGAAAATGGTCCGTTTTCAAATGTTTTATTTTTGAACGTCAGTTCTCATTTGTAGGTGGATCATCAGTGTTAGAGCTAAAATTAGCATGTTTAAAGTGATGTTCATGCTTCCAGGGGCTCGGGAAGTGAATTAAATACTATTTGGAGGCATTTAAAGTTCAATCAAAAACAGCTGATTTTTGACAAAAGAGATAACACCCCCCCATTACGTCATGCTTCAGAAATGTGGAAAATGGTCCATTTTCAAATGTTTTCTTTTTGAACGTCAGTTCACATTTGTAGGTGGATCATCAGTGTTAGAGCTATAATTAGCATGTTTAAAGTGATTTTCATGCTTCCAGGGGCCCTAAACACAAGATTTATGGAATGGTTAAAAGTGCATGAAAATGGCCAATTTACTCACTCTGAGTTCTCAAAAAGGGTTTCTTCACCCCGGGAAGTTAATTAAATACCATTTGGAGGCATTTAATGTTCGAGCAAAAACGGCTGATTTTCGACAAAAGAGATAACACCCCCCATTACGTCATGCTTCAGAAATGTGGAAAATGGTCCGTTTTCAAATGTTTTATTTTTGAACGTCAGTTCACATTTGTAGGTGGATCATCAGTGTTAGAGCTAAAATTAGCATGTTTAAAGTGATTTTCATGCTTCCAGGGGCTCGGGAAGTGAATTAAATACTATTTGGAGGCATTTAATGTTCAAGCAAATACGGCTGATTTTCGACAAAAGAGATAACACCCCCCCATTACGTCATGCTTCAGAAATGTGGAAAATGGTCCGTTTTCAAATGTTTTATTTTTGAACGTCAGTTCACATTTGTAGGTGGATCATCAGTGTTAGAGCTAAAATAAGCATGTTTAAAGTGGTTGTCATGCTTCCAGGGGCCCTAAACACAAGATTTATGGAATGGTTAAAAGTGCATGAAAATGGCCAATTTACTCACTCTGAGTTCTCAAAAAGGGTTTCTTCACCCAGGGAAGTTAATTAAATACCATTTGGAGGCATTTAATGTTCGAGCAAAAACGGCTGATTTTCGACAAAAGTGATAACACCCCCCCATTACGTCATGCTTCAGAAATGAGGAAAATGGTCCGTTTTCAAATGTTTTATTTTTGAACGTCAGTTCACATTTGTAAGTGGATCATCAGTGTTAGAGCTAAAATTAGCATGTTTAAAGTGCTTTTCATGCTTCCAGGGGCTCGGGAAGTGAATTAAATACTATTTGGAGGCATTTAATGTTCAATCAAAAACAGCTGATTTTTGACAAAAGAGATAACACCCCCCCATTACGTCATGCTTCAGAAATGTGGAAAATGGTCCGTTTTCAAATGTTTTCTTTTTGAACGTCAGTTCACATTTGTAGGTGGATCATCAGTGTTAGAGCTAACATTAGCATGTTTAAAGTGATTTTCATGCTTCCAGGGGCCCTAAACACAAGATTTATGGAATGGTTAAAAGTGCATGAAAATGGCCAATTTACTCACTCTGAGTTCTCAAAAAGGGTTTCTTCACCCCGGGAAGTTAATTAAATACCATTTAGAGGCATTTAATGTTCGAGCAAAAACGGCTGATTTTCGACAAAAGAGATAACACCCGCCCATTACGTCATGCTTCAGAAATGTGGAAAATGGTCAGTTTTCAAATGTTTTATTTTTGAACGTCAGTTCACATTTGTAGGTGGATCATAAGTGTTAGAGCTAAAATTAGCATGTTTAAAGTGATTTTCATGCTTCCAGGGGCTCGGGAAGTGAATTAAATACTATTTGGAGGCATTTAATGTTCAAGCAAAAACGGCTTATTTTCGACAAAAGAGATAACACCCCCCCCCCATTACGTCATGCTTCAGAAATGTGGAAAATGGTCCGTTTTCAAATGTTTTATTTTTGAACGTCAGTTCACATTTGTAGGTGGATCATCAGTGTTAGAGCTAAAATTAGCATTTTTAAAGTGATTTTCATGCTTCCAGGGGCTCGGGAAGTGAATTAAATACTATTTGGAGGCATTTAATGTTCAATCAAAAACAGCTGATTTTTGACAAAAGAGATAACACCCCCCCATTACATCATGCTTCAGAAATGTGGAAAATGGTCCGTTTTCAAATGTTTTATTTTTGAACGTCAGATCACATTTGTAGGTTGATCATCAGTGTTAGAGCTGAAATTAGCATGTTTAAAGTGGTTTTCATGCTTCCAAGGGTCCTAAACACAAGATTTATGGAATGGTTAAAAGTGCATGAAAATGGCCAATTTACTCACTCTGAGTTCTCAAAAAGGGTTTCTTCACCCAGGGAAGTTAATTAAATACCATTTGGAGGCATTTAATGTTCACGCAAAAACGGCTGATTTTCGACAAAAGAGATAACACCCCCCATTACGTCATGCTTCAGAAATGTGGAAAATGGTCCGTTTTCAAATGTTTTATTTTTGAACGTCAGTTCACATTTGTAGGTGGATCATCAGTGTTAGAGCTAAAATTAGCATGTTTAAAGTGATTTTCATGCTTCCAGGGGCTCGGGAAGTGAATTAAATACTATTTGGAGGCATTTAATGATCAATCAAAAACAGCTGATTTTTGACAAAAGAGATAACACCCCCCATTACGTCATGCTTCAGAAATGTGGAAAATGGTCCGTTTTCAAATGTTTTATTTTTGAACGTCAGTTCACATTGGTAGGTGGATCATTAGTGTTAGAGCTAAAATTTGCATGTTTAAAGTGATTTTCATGCTTCCAGGGGCTCGGGAAGTGAATTAAATACTATTTGGAGGCATTTAATGTTCAATCAAAAACAGCTGATTTTTGACAGAAGAGATAACACCCCCCATTACGTCATGCTTCAGAAATGTGGAAAATGGTCCGTTTTCAAATGTTTTATTTTTGAACGTCAGTTCACATTTGTAGGTGGATCATCAGTGTCAGAGCTAAAATTAGCATGTTTAAAGTGATTTTCATGCTTCCAGGAGCTCGGGAAGTGAATTAAATACTATTTGAAGGCATTTAATGTTCAAGCAAAAACAGCTGATTTTCGACAAAAGAGATAACACCCCCCCATTACGTCATGCTTCAGAAATGTGGAAAATGGTCCGTTTTCAAATGTTTTATTTTTGAACGTCAGTTCACATTTGTAGGTGGATCATCAGTGTTAGAGCTAAAATTAGCATGTTTAAAGTGATTTTCATGCTTCCAGGGGCTCGGGAAGTGAATTAAATACTATTTGGAGGCATTTAATGTTCAATCAAAAACAGCTTATTTTTGACAAAAGAGATAACACCCCCCCATTACGTCATGCTTTAGAAATGTGGAAAATGGTCCGTTTTCAAATGTTTTCTTTTTGAACGTCAGTTCACATTTGTAGGTGGATCATCAGTGTTAGAGCTAAAATTAGCATGTTTAAAGTGATTTTCATGCTTCCAGGGGCTCGGGAAGTGAATTAAATACTATTTGGAAGCATTTAATGTTCAAGCAAAAATGGCTGATTTTCGACAAAAGAGATCACACCCCCCCATTACGTCATGCTTCAGAAATGTGGAAAATGGTCCGTTTTCAAATGTTTTATTTTTGAACGTCAGTTCACATTTGTAGGTGGATCATCAGTGTTAGAGCTAAAATTAGCATGTTTAAAGTAGTTTTCATGCTTCCAGGGGCCCTAAACACAAGATTTATGGAATGGTTAAAAGTGCATGAAAATGGCCAATTTACTCGCTCTGAGTTCTCAAAAAGGGTTTCTTCACCCAGGGAAGTTAATTAAATACCATTTGGAGGCATTTAATGTTCACGCAAAAACGGCTGATTTTCGACAAAAGAGATAACACCCCCCCATTACGTCATGCTTCAGAAATGTGGAAAATGGTCCATTTTCAAATGTTTTATTTTTGAACGTCAGTTCACATTTGTAGGTGGATCATCAGTGTTAGAGCTAAAATTAGCATGTTTAAAGTGATTTTCAAGCTTCCAGGGGCTCGGGAAGTGAATTAAATACTATTTGGAGGCATTTAATGTTCAATCAAAAACAGCTGATTTTTGACAAAAGAGATAACACCCCCCCATTACGTCATGCTTCAGAAATGTGGAAAATGGTCCGTTTTCAAATGTTTTCTTTTTGAACGTCAGTTCACATTTGTAGGTGGATCATCAGTGTTAGAGCTATAATTAGCATGTTTAAAGTGATTTTCATGCTTCCAGGGGCCCTAAACACAAGATTTATGGAATGGTTAAAAGTGCATGAAAATGGCCAATTTACTCACTCTGAGTTCTCAAAAAGGGTTTCTTCACCCCGGGAAGTTAATTAAATACCATTTGGAGGCATTTAATGTTCGAGCAAAAACGGCTGATTTTCGACAAAAGAGATAACACCCCCCCATTACGTCATGCTTCAGAAATGTGGAAAATGGTCCGTTTTCAAATGTTTTATTTTTGAACGTCAGTTCACATTGGTGGATCATCAGTGTTAGAGCTAAAATTAGCATGTTTAAAGTGATTTTCATGCTTCCAGGAGCTTGGGAAGTGAATTAAATACTATTTGAAGGCATTTAATGTTCAAGCAAAAAACGGCAGATTTTCGACAAAAGAGATAACACCCCCCCATTACGTCATGCTTCAGAAATGTGGAAAATGGTCAGTTTTCAAATGTTTATTTTGAACGTCAGTTCACATTGTAGGTGGATCATCAGTGTTAGAGCTAAAATTAGCATGTTAAAGTGATTTTTCATGCTTCCAGGGCTCGGGAAGTGAATTAAATACTATTTGGAGGCATTTAATGTTCAAGCAAATACGGCTGATTTTCGACAAAAGAGATAACACCCCCCCATTACGTCATGCTTCAGAAATGTGGAAAATGGTCCGTTTTCAAATGTTTATTTTTGAACGTCAGTTCACATTTGTAGGTGGATCAATCAGTGTTAGAGCTAAATTAGCATGTTTAAGTGGTTGTCATGCTTCCAGGGGCCCTAAACACAAGATTTATGGAATGGTTAAAAGTGCATGAAAATGGCCAATTTACTCACTCTGAGTTCTCAAAAAGGGTTTCTTCACCCAGGGAAGTTATTAAATACCATTTGGAGGCATTTAATGTTCGAGCAAAAACGGCTGCTTTTCGACAAAAGTGATAACACCCCCCCATTACGTCATGCTTCAGAAATGAGGAAAATGGTCTGTTTCAAATGTTTTATTTTTGAACGTCAGTTCACATTGTAGGTGGATCATCAGGGTTAGAGCTAAAATTAGCATGTTTAAAGTGCTTTTCATGCTTCCAGGGGCTCGGGAAGTGAATTAAATACTATTTGGAGGCATTTAATGTTCAATCAAAAACAGCTGATTTTGACAAAAGGAGATAACACCCCCCATTACGTCATGCTTCAGAATGTGGAAAATGTCCATTTTCAAATGTTTTCTTTTTGAACGTCAGTTCACATTTGTAGGTGGATCATCAGTGTTAGAGCTAAAATTAGCATGTTTAAAGTGATTTCATGCTCCAGGGGCCCTAAACACAAGATTTATGGAATGGTTAAAAGTGCCATGAAAATGGCCAATTTACTCACTCTGAGTTCTCAAAAAGGCTTTCTTCACCCCGGGAAGTTAATTAAATACCATTTGGAGGCATTTAATGTTCGAGCAAAACGGCTGATTTCGACAAAAGAGATAACACCCCCCCATTACGGTCAAGCTTCAGAAATGTGGAAAATGGTCCGTTTTCAAATGTTTTATTTTTGAATGTCCAGTTCACATTTGTAGGTGGATCATCAGTGTTAGAGCTAAAATTAGCATGTTTAAAGTGATTTTCATGCTTCCAGGGGCTCGGGAAGTGAATAAATACTATTTGGAGGCATTTAATGTTCAAGCAAAAACGGCTTATTTTCGACAAAAGAGATAACACCCCCCCCCCATTACGTCATGCTTCAGAAATGTGGAAAATGGTCCGTTTTCAAATGTTTTATTTTTGAACGTCAGTTCACATTTGTAGGTGGATCATCAGTGTTAGAGCTAAAATTAGCATTTTTAAAGTGATTTCATGCTTCCAGGGGCTCGGGAAGTGAATTAAATACTATTTGGAGGCATTTAATGTTCATCAAAACAGCTGATTTTTGACAAAAGAGATAACACCCCCCCATTACATCATGCTTCAGAATGTGGAAATGGTCCGTTTTCAAATGTTTTATTTTGAACGTCAGATCACATTTGTAGGTTGATCATCAGTGTTAGAGCTGAAATTAGCATGTTTAAAGTGGTTTTCATGCTTCCAAGGGTCCTAAACACAAGATTTATGGAATGTTAAAAGTGCATGAAAATGGCCAATTTACTCACTCTGAGTTCTCAAAAAGGGTTTCTTCACCCAGGGAAGTTAATTAAATACAATTTGAGGCATTATATGTTCACGCAAAAACGGCTGATTTCGACAAAAGAAATAACACCCCCCCATTTACGTCATGCTTCAGAAATGTGGAAAATGGTCCGTTTCAAATGTTTTATTTTTGACGTCAGTTCACATTTGTAGGTGGATCATCAGTGTTAGAGCTAAAAGTAGCATGTTAAAGTGATTTTCATGCTTCCAGGGGCTCGGGAAGTGAATTAAATACTATTTGGAGGCATTTAAAGTTCAATCAAAAACAGCTGATTTTTGACAAAAGAGATAACACCCCCCATTACGTCATGCTTCAGAAAGTGGAAAATGGTCCGTTTTCAAATGTTTTCTTTTTGAACGTCAGTTCACATTTGTAGGTGGATCATCAGTGTTAGAGCTATAATTAGCATGTTTAAAGTGATTTTCATGCTTCCAGGGGCCCTGAACACAAGATTTATGGAATGGTTAAAAGTGCATGAAAATGGCCAATTTACTCACTCTGAGTTCTCAAAAAGGGTTTCTTCACCCCGGGAAGTTAATTAAATACCATTTGGAGGCATTTAATGTTCGAGCAAAAACGGCTGATTTTCGACAAAAGAGATAACACCCCCCATTACGTCATGCTTCAGAAATGTGGAAAATGGTCCGTTTTCAAATGTTTAATTTTGAACGTCAGTTCACATTTGTAGGTGGATCATCAGTGTCAGAGCTAAAATTAGCATGTTTAAAGTGATTTTCATGCTTCCAGGAGCTCGGGAAGTGAATTAATACTATTTGAAGGCATTTAATGTTCAAGCAAAAACAGCTGATTTTCGACAAAAGAGATAACACCCCCCCATTACGTCATGCTTCAGGAATGTGGAAATGGTCAGTTTTCAAATGTTTTATTTTTTGAACGTCAGTTCACATTTGTAGGTGGATCATCAGTGTGAGAGCTAAAATTAGCATGTTTAAAGTGATTTTCATGCTTCCAGGGGCTCGGGAGTGAATTAAATACTATTTGGAGGCATTTAATGTTCAATCAAAAACAGCTGATTTTGACAAAAGAGATAACACCCCCATTACGTCATGCTTCAGAAATGTGGAAAATGGTCCGTTTTCAAATGTTTTATTTTTGAACGTCAGTTCACATTTGTAGGTGGATCATCAGTGTTAGAGCTAAAATTTGCATGTTTAAAGTGGTTTTCATGCTTCCAGGGGCCCTAAACACAAGATTTATGGAATGGTTAAAAGTGCATGAAAATGGCCAATTTACTCACTCTGAGTTCTCAAAAAGGGTTTCTTCACCCAGGGAAGTTAATTAAATTCCATTTGGAGGCATTTAATGTTCGAGCAAAAACGGCTGATTTTCGACAAAAGAGATAACACCCCCCCATTACGTCATGCTTCAGAATGTGGAAAATGGTCCGTTTTCAATTGTTTTATTTTTGAACGTCAGTTCACATTTGTAGGTGGATCATCAGTGTTAGAGCTAAAATTAGCATGTTTTAAAGTGATTTTCATGCTTCCAGGGGCTCGGGAAGTGAATTAAATACTATTTGGAGGCATTTAATGTTCAATCAAAAACAGCTGATTTTTGACAAAAAGAGATAACACCCCCCCATTACGTCATGCTTCAGAAATGTGGAAAATGGT